>NC_132990.1:43632500-43897500 GCF_048564905.1 Vicugna pacos
AAGTGTGAAGAAGATGATCATATTCCCTGGACTTGAAGGGTGATGGTGTCTTCTCCTTGGTCTGATTTACCAGATTCTTGGTGACCCTAGACAGATCTGTGAGCTGGGCTTCAGCTTTTCCTTCTGTGAAATGGGGGAAGAGGGTTACCAGCAGGACACAGGGGATAATGCCTGTGGAGCCACAGTTGGCAGGACTGGCCCAGCCAGACAGCATCATTTTACCCCTTGGGCCACTTTCCTCATCAGAAAGTGAAGGAGTTGCACTAAATTCCTGAGATCTACATTATGAGTTCCAAAACAGATACCCCCAAAATGTGTGTGAGACACACTGAAAATACTTAATACTTTGATATAGACAGCATTAATATAAAGATGATGTTAATTGCATCCCATGTCCCTGTTCTGCAAGCCTCCACCCCAATCTCTGGGCAACCATCTGGGAAGGGCTTTGTGCTGACTTATAGGGGAATCTAATTCACCCACCCACTGCTCCAGGACTGTGCTGGGAGAGACTGGCTCTCAGACAGATGATTCCAGATGACATTCCAAGATTCCTTCCAACTCTGTGAGTTTGAGAAACAATCTCACATGACCCCCCCGGCCCTGCTCCTCTAACTACCTCTCCTTCCCCCACAAAACACATCCCTTCAACAACTCCCAACTTGCCAAGACCTGTCGTGAACTTTGGGTAGTTGTGCAAAGTCAGAGCCGTGTGACTGGATCCAGTGGCAGCTGGAGAGAAGTGACTCCATCATCTCAGTCGTCAGTGAAAACACTGACTTAGAATTCTAACTGCGGGACGACGTGTTAGTACTCGAAGTAGTGACAAGCCTTTCAGCCTCAGTGGAAATGCCTGTTGTGAGGAGGGGCCCCAGCAGTCTCAGACTCTCAAAAGTTGCAAAGTAGCATCCCAGTAGTGCCATGGCTTCTCCGTGGTCTTATGCCCAGCCTCACCCTACTATTTAAAAATAACTGACTTTTTAAAAGATGATGATGAAGTGTTGAATATAGACTATGGAAGATTCTGCAGAAACAATAATTTCTTTCTCCCAGCAACAAGGACTATCAGAATTGTCATTTCTTTCTTTCTTTCTTCCTGTCCTTTATATTCACTCTGGAAGTATCTACCAAGCACATAGCGTACCTGATGGTGGGGTATAGCTGTGAACAAGGCAGGCACAGTCTCAGCTCTCAGAGAATGTACATTCTCGGGTGGACAGTGAATAAGGACTTGAGTGTTTCCGAGACAGGCAGGTTGTGAGAGATAGGGTCCAGGAAAAATGATGATGAGGAACTAGAAGGAGGGCTGGGGGCACTTTTGATAAGGTGGTCAGGCAAGATGTGAGAAGATGGTGTCTAAAATGGGCTGAGAGAGAGAGAGCCAGCCCTGGGGAGGCTGGAGGGAGAGAACGCTGGGGAGGGAAGGAGATTGAGAGGGTCCTGGGACTGAAGGAGCAGTCTGGAGATTGAGCAAGTCACTGGCTGAGCCAAGAGGTGACCAAGGACCAGGTCAGGTAGGGTTTTGTGGGCCCTTTAGGAGTTCGGTTCTGAAGGTAATGAGAAGCTGTTAAGGACTTTAAGCAGGGCAGTTTTAGATCCTTTTCATGTATGTTTTTAAAAGATGACAGTGCTACTGGTTGGAGAATGGATTCTAAGGGGGCAAAGTGAATGCAAGGAGAGCCGGTCTAAGAGTCTAGAAGAGACCATGGGAGCTTGTACTAGGCAGGTGACCAAGACAGAAGGAGATAGAAGTAGATGGACTGGAGAAAAGTTTTGATGTGGAACAAACTTGCTAAGAGACTGAATAAGACAACGAGAAAAGATAAAACTTGCTTTGAAACCTTGTTGAATGGGGTGGGGGTAATTCATTCACAATGGCAAGTGGTTTTCTGTCTCTAGAGGTGAAGACTTCAGCTTTGGGACGCGCCTTTCTTTGCTTGAGGAAAATTATCACAGTAGATCTAGGACCTATACATTCAGTCTTTCACTCAACAAATCTTTACTGTGAGCTCGCCTGGGCTAGACACTGTTCTAGGTGTATCAGCAAACCAATCAGAAAAAAGCCTGCCCTCACGGAGCTTTCCTTCTACCACACAGACAATACACATAATAAGTGAACTAATTACGTAGCACGTGAGAGGTGATCTGTGCTATGGACGAAAGAGAAATGGTAGCAGGGTACAAGGAATCAGGAGCACCCGGCATGGAGGGGGAGGTTTTGATATTAACCAGAGTGTTCAAGGTGGGCCTCACTGAGCAGATGACATTTATAAAATATAGAAGAGGTCTATGTCAACATGTCAAACACCAGAAGCTCCAGGAGGGCAGGCACTGTGTCTGAATTCTCCTGATACGTGGAAAGAATGTAGTATTTGTTGAATGAATGAATGAGTCTGAATGTGTTTGTAAATGTTCTGGTTTGGGATTATAAATTGTTGTCTAAGTTTGAGTATTAATTGTGACGACAAGGAGGCGTGAATGAGGATGGTTAATTGTCCCAATAATGGGGAGCAGCTTTGTTTTCATTTGATTTTTCATACTGAGATATTTCTGTCATTAAAAAGTCTTCGTGTGCATCACTTTTGAGGATGGTCTAGCTTTTCACCATATGCATAACCCGTGGTACATTGAACCAGTCTTCCCCATGTTCTCAGTCACTCCCCTCCAGCCACACTGCCTGTCTTGCTTTCTTCCATTTCATTTCTGTGATTACGGAAATGGCTCTCACCCATGGCAGCTTTGAATTTGAATACTTATTTTTGTATTCATCTTTATTTCCTTCCTGTACCAGACATAAGCCAAAAGATAAATTAAATCATAATCATTGTTTATTTCCAAGGCAGTGTGTGTGGTCCTTCAGAGCTGGGACTAAGTTTAGGATATGAGAAGAAGAAGGGGAGAAGCAGGAAGCTCTGAGTTACTGCACTGGCTCCATCCATTCCTCTCCCCCCACCCCACCCCCAAGATCCTTGGCTTGGCTCTATCTTCTTCCCTTGTCTTTGTATTTGCTCTACCCCCAGAAAGACAAGAAAAGAACAAAATCACCACCAGATTATTAACACTACAAAAGTCATTCTAAAACTGAGACTTGATGGTTTCTGTAATAGGCGCTCATAGACTTTGAGCAGGTGATTAAACCAATGCTCTGTGGCCCATCTTCATGCTTTCATGTGGAGCTCTGGGATGAATGAAGTAGCCGAGGTGAACAGTGCTGGTCCAAAAAATGCATATGTGTATAGCCAGGGCCAGCACACTGGGTGTGGTGAATAGTGTGTCTACAAACTTGAGAGGTGGTACCAGGAGTTTTGTTACTTTCCTTAGAAAAAGTAGTGAAATAAGTACATTATCTGATTTTTAAATTTCTGATGCTTTTTACTACATCAGAATCTTTTTAGGATGTCAGGAGATATAAGTAGTGTGCAGTTCACTGTGTAGTTCTGCCCACTGACCCATAGAGAGCACTTCTCTTAAAATGACCTCCTTAGAGATTTTACTTGGATGAAATTTGCTGTAGGGTGCTCTCTGTACCAATTATTTAGAAATGAAGCAAAAAGTGGTGGTGGGGATGGTGAGGAACTAATAGGCAGAGCACAGGGGATTTTGAGGGCACTGAAATTATTCTGTGTGATATGGTAATGGTGGATACATGTCATCATCCAAAATAGAATGTACAACCCCCAAAGCGAAGCCTAATGTAAACTCCGAACTCTTGGTGATAAATACTTGTCAGTGTAGTTTCATTGATTGCAACTAATGGACCACTCTGGTGGGGGATGTTGATCACGGGAGAGGCTATGCATGTGTGGGGGTGGGAGGTAGATGGGATATCTCTGTACTGTCCTCTCAATTTTGCTGTGAACTTAACACTGCTCTAAAGATAGTCTATTTTTTTAAAAGTTGAAAAAGTAAAGCAAAATGCATGAGCCTTGAAGACCTTCTGCTAAGTGATATAAGTAGGTCACAAAAGACAAATTCCATATGTTCCACTGATAGGAGGTACTTATGTTACCAAACCAAACTTGGGTCCACTAGCCCAATGTGCAGTAAAGCCATTTTACTGACACTGGGTTGTGGTGAAGAAAATTATAGGGTTTATTGCAAGGCGCTAATCAAGGAGAAAAGGCAGCTAATGCTCAGAAGACCTGGAACTCCCCGCCTGGCTTTCAGGGAAGGATTTTTAAAGGCTACGTTAGAGGTGAGGGTTGTAGGGTGATTGATCAGCTCGTGGAGATTATGCTGATTGGTTGGTGGTGAGGTAAAAGAGTGGTATTTCGGGAGTTCACATCAACCTTCTGGTTCCAGCCCGTCTAGGGTCTACAGGCTGGTAGTCAGCATGCAATTAACTTCTTTCACCTAGTAGGGGTTTTAATATCTGCAAAACAGCTCAAGGATAGAGCTCAGGATATCATCTACAGCCCTTGAGGAGGAACTAAAGGTCCTTGACTTTGTTTTAAGGCTAAACTATTGTAATTTTGTCTTGCTTGAATGCTTTCCTTTGTTTCTGCATTTCCTTACTTTTCTGACTAAATTTCTTCTTCAGAACTTGGCCTAAGAAGCTATTCCTATAAACAAGAGGTGGGGGATGCAAAAGGTCTGTCCTCAGGAAAGCCCTGCAGGGTCCTGCTGGGTTTCACTTAGAGTAGTCAAATTCAGAGACAGAAAGTAGAATGATGGTTTCCAGGAGCTGGGAGAGGGGGGACGGAGGTATTGTTTAACGGGTACATTGTTAACAGGAACAGAGAGCTTCATTTTGGGAAGATGGAAAAAGTTCTGGAGATGGGTAGTGCTGATGGCTGCACAATCATGTGAAGGTACTAATGCCACCGCAATTTTCCATTTAAAAATGGTTAAGATGGTAAATTTTGTGTTATGTATATTTTACCACAGTAAAAAAAAAGAAGCAAAGTAGGGTGAGGAAATAAACTGGGGTTGTAAAATGGGTATCTTTTTCTGTCAGTTGGGGTCAGAATGAAGAGTGTAATAGGACTGTGACTATTTCTTTTTTGCTACATAAACTGGGATGACTCCCTCGCCCCATTGTCCATTTTCTCTGGAAATAATGAATTATAAGGAAAAAGGATCTTCAACTCTAACTTACAAAATGGGCAGCAGAAATAATCTCACTTTCTTTCAAACAGGTTTTCTTCCTTCCTCAGAGCTGCCTTCCCTCCCCACTCCCCTCTAAACAGGACAGCAATCTGACTGGAAATTGCATCAGAGCCCATCTTTTAGACATAGTAACGGCTCAATAAATAATACCTCTGAAAATTGATATTCACAAATCATGAGTTTCATAAAGAAGCTGTTTTAACCTGCTAAATGAGAATCTACTAGGAGATGAGGTGCCTCCCTAAATGCAAGGGTTTCGTGGGCTGTCATTATACAGCTGCACTACAAAATAGGCAAGGTGACAAAATAATATTTCGAGATTAAATTATATTTCCCCCAGTGTCTTCACTTTTCCTGTTTCCTTATTCAAGCAGGAAGCCGAGGGTGTTCCTTGCTGAATTAGAGGAAATTCATGGGGAAACACTATAAAGTAGTCCTTAGAAGAAGAGCTGGTGATCAGACTTGCAGAGAAGCTAGGTCTGGCCCCTCATAATATTGATCTGTACAGTGTTGTCTGAAACTTAAATTTGTCAACATTTAAAAATTGAGGAGCATCACATAACAGTCTGGGTTTCTAGTTTCTCTTTTAAAATGGGGCAGTAGCTTGAACAACCTTGTTTGCCCACCTGGCAAAAAGCAGCTAGATCTGAGCTACAGCTGTTGCATTGAGAATAGTGTATTAGTTAGAATAACACAGCCCTTCAGATTTCAGTGGCATGACCCAGGAGAAGTTGATTTCTCATTTATGTATAACAAGCCCAGAGCAGGTGATTCAGAGACTGAGGCTCCTTCCTTCCTGGGTCTTGGAGTCTTTGATTTCAGCCTGTGGAATGGGTCTGAAAGTGACATCCTCTGCTCTATTCCGTTGGTAGGTCCCAGTCATATGACCCGCCCTGATGCAAGAGGAGTTGGGAAATGTGGAGCCTGCCTGAACAGCAACCTCCTGGCAAAGACTCTACTCCATGGTAGGGGGAGCATAAATGTGTGGTGGGCTGGTGCAACTTGGCCAGAGATGGGCATGTGCGTTCCAATTCACCACAGTCCCACCACCGCCTTCCTATCCCTGAGTGGCCCTGGCTTAAGGTGTTTGTGGACAGAGTATGAGGGAAAAACAAAGAAAGAGATGGATTCTTTCTAGAATGAAAAATAGATGTTCTTGGGCTGGGAGAGAGAGAGGGAGACAGAGGTCAAGTAGGTCCCTGAGCAGAGGCTCTCTGTGCCTTCCTTCCCTGGAATGTCATCTAGGAAACTGCAAGGCCCTCAGAGGAATGACTGTATGGCATGCGTTGGCAGATGGGATGATAGCCATCCCCACCCCACCCAAATTTCCTGTGTTCATCAGTGGGTCATAAAAGTGGTAGAGAGCTAATCTACTGAAGTAGCAGATAAGCCTCAGCAGTGGAGACAACTCATCCAAATTTTCTGGAGAAGGAGGACCAAATGAATGAGTGCTTCTCTCTCTATCCCAATACCATGGGACTGTGTAAATCCCTGGGATAAAGGACTCCAGGAAGGAGGTAGGCTCTCTCCCCGACTCCCCTAGTAGATTAGCTGCTAGGGGTCTACAACTAAGTCATTATATAAAGTAATAGGTATGTGACAATTCTTGCACATCTGAAGTGATGGACTGAGATTCATACCCTCTACTCAGTCTTGCAACTTTGTAAATGACGATATTGAGGAAGGCAGTGACCGCATTCATTTCAGCTTTTTCTAGAAACTTTTCTCTCCAACTCCCAAACCTAAAGCAGTACCTCTGATCCTCTGATCCCAGATCCATCCTCCCACATACCACAAAAAGCAAACAAAAGTCATAATCCTGTCAGTTTACAAGCCTTTTCAAACCGGGGTAGTTGACGCTGTGACCGCTATGATGGACAGCCCTAGGGTAGGCACTGTGTGTATTCCTGGCGCATCACTTTTGCTCAGAGATCTGGGAAAATACTTTTATAAGAAACTAGGTTAAATTATGGAGTCGAAGGCAAAATTCACATTTTAAAAAAAATGATGAAATTCCAGACTTCAAAGAAATGGGAAGGGGGTCTCGCTGTTACCGAGCCCCGTGTGCGTCTCCACTGGAGTTCTTTTGAGAGGAATACTTCTGTGGAAAAATTTGAACCACGCTGGCCCTGCGCCCGGCCTGGCTCTGGGCCTCTCCCCTGGCTTGGGCTGCGACTTCCCAGGGGTATTGCGTTCTTGTTAATGTCTCCTCACGTTTCTAAACTCACAGCTTGTCAGCGCCTAGCAACCTGAGATGTATTGCCGGGTTCCAGCTAGCTCTTTTCACAAGAGGAAAGGGAGAATGAGCAACCTAAAAGGACTTGTCTAGGGGGCATCCAGGCTTCCCAGACCAATGCACCTCTCACCGTCTTTGGCCGCCTCCGTCCGTTAATCCCGCTGGAACTCTTGGCCCCTGTGTACATGCAAAGAACGTCATTCCCCAGCTACTCACCCACCCCTGGCTCATAGTTCACTCTGCAATTCCATCCTTGGGGGCCCTGCTTCTCCACTGGAGTATATGGCGCCCATGGGGTGCTTAGGACAGTTTGGTGAATTAATGGCCGCTGATTCAAACAAATTAATCAGAGTCCAGCTCAGGGTCTGGCGAAGATGTGGTTAGACGTGGGTGAGGGTAGGGGGCGTGGTTTACTTCGCATCTCCCCCTGCAGCCGAGAGAATGGGGCTGGAGTCATGGTTGGAGAACTGGAACCGGCCTCAACAAGGGTGCAGAAGCACCACCGTAAGCTGGCAGGAGCAGCCTCTTCTCGCCGCCCACGATTCTCGGGCGGGCGCGCAGCTGAGTTGCCTGGCTGGTGCAATCTCCCGCGCGCCTTGCATTGATTAAAAAGGGGTTGAAAACGTAAACGCGAGGAGGAGCAACTGCTCCCGAGCCTCGGCTGGGGAGCACGACCAATGGGGATGAGAGCCCCGTTGCACGAACCAATCAGCGGAGGGCCAGCGACAGCGCGGGCCAATAGGGGCGCCGGCTAGGCACTGAAAGAAGGCAGAGAGTCGGCGCCGATCTCAGACTCGCGCTGCACACGCGATCCGTACTCTGCAGCTGACTCGCAGTCCCAGCTGTCGCATCATGGACTCCCTGATGCAGGTGGTCAACTTCGGGCCTGGGCCAGCCAAGCTGCCGCGCTCGGTAAGTCCCCGAGGGCATGCTCGGGGAGTGCGGTCCGGGCGGGAGCAGGAGCGCGGGTGGCTGTGCATCCCTGCGCGGGGCGCCGGGATACCTTCTCCTCGCCCCGAGTCCCCCAAACGCCTTGAATGGGCGTGCACGCCAGTTCAGGTGGGCCTCTGGAAGAATTCATTGAGAAAGGAAGCTCCGTAAGGCTTCCTTGTGCAGCTGTGCACCGCGTTGCAGAACTTGGCCAGCCAGGGCATGCTGGCGTGCTGTTCAGCGCACCTGCAGACTCCCACGCCGTGCCTTCTCCCAGGTGGGGCCGGGCCGGGCCGGGGGCGCGGCTGAAAAGAAAAAGCTCTCTCTGCGTTCGCCTTGCTGGGCAGTGCTGCGAACCAGGCAGTGTTGAGTGGATGCGTGAATGGACGCTGAATGAATGGTGAATGGGGATCGCGTTGACTGGAGGGGATTGCATACTGGAGGTCCACGCACGACCCCTTGTTGGTGTAGCCAGCACTTGGGAACATTGCTTGTTAGAAATGTTAATTTAAAAGCCTTTAGTCCTGTCCAGCCTTTCCTTCCTTGTCCCCCAGAGACTACCCGTCCCTAAAACCTTTTTTCTCCCCTCTGTTTCACGCGTATAATTTTTTTGAACTGGCGTGTCCCCTAAAGGCATTCTAGTAGTCAAACTCTGGTAGGCATTGGGCGGCTCGCCCAGTTCGCTTCACTTTGTTCTGGAGCAAATGAATGATTCAGTTCTCCCCTGAGCCATAACTAGACTTTTTCTAGTGCAAGTGGAACTCACTCCCTGCCTTCCCAGTCCCCAACCAGGTTCCTGCTCCTCCCCTTCCCCCCAAAACCCATCCCACCCCACCCCCAGCCGTGAAAGAGGCCAGATCTCTAATGTGCCTTGAACGCGTTGAGCAGCTGCCCCCTCTGTTATAATTTTATTTTTCTATCCAGGATGACTGATAATATGTTGTAGCAACATGGGTCATAGCCAAGTGCTTTACAATTATCTATTGTTAAAAACAGAGTGGAAATCTCCCTGGGACAGAGCCTTCTCTGTGTTGTGGTAAGAACAGAGAATCTCACAATTTTAGAAGGAAAAGGACATTTTGCTTTTCTAGGGGCTGAGCTCAAAGTAGCTGAGAGAACAGGGATTATTTTTTTCCTGGTTACTGCGGTCCATTTTAGGCGAGATTCCGTCCCAGAGCTGGGCCAGCGTTTACTCTACCCTCACGGTTTTCCCCTCTCCGTGTTTTGGAGTCTTCAGTGTATTTGTTTAATGTGTAATCTGTTCGGGCTTTTTAAAATAAAGGTGATTGTCATCAGTAAAACAATTATTGATTTTTATTTCCCTGGGAGAATTTATGCCCCCATATGTGCTCTCTAACCTGGGGAGCAAATGTTGCTTTTTTATGTGTCTTCTTGGTTTAGTTGAATTATAAGTATTAGAGGTACTTTTCGGACTTTTTTTGGGCTGTAACCACAGTGAAAAGTATATTTCACAAGACGACCAGGTACCTGCACATAATTATAATTTAAACGAGAACCTTATGAAATATTTAGCCTAATCAACTATGACATGCACAATTTTGTATTCTGTTCCACTCTAGTCTGTTCTATTTTATTAAAAAATTAGTTGTGACCCACGAAAGCGATTGCAGTCTGCAGTTTGAAAAAAGTAAACTCCGCTGGATTAGAGGGGTGTGCTTTATGGGTAGAAGTCTTTAAAAGTCTTTATAATAATCTTGATTATAAACTTTTATAGATGTCTTTTCAGAGAATACTATCTATAAGAGAAATACAGCCTAGACAGAAGTTCAAAGATGGCTCTGGCAGAGATGGATGTTTCTGTTACTAATGGAAAGGATTTGCTAAAGTTTATTTGATCAGCCAGTGCTACTAAGCATCTAGCAGTTTACAAAAACGATGACAAATTCTTGAACCTTCTTGTCAGGGGAACTTATTTTGGTCTAATTCCTTACTGTTAAAATGTTTTTTTTTTTTTTCAGACAAGTTGTAATCCAGTTTAGACTATGTTTTATGAGGGCTTCTTTAGCTTGGATCTTCTAAGGGAACCTCTTTTGAGGGCAGGATGCTTCTCACCTATTTTATGTACATTTTTCGAGTTTTTCTTTCTCTTTTTTTACTTCGTGGCAGTTCTCTCACACACAAAGGTAGAGAGGGAATAGTATAATGAAATCCATGGATCCATGCAAGATTTAACAACTAAGGACATTTGCCAGTCTTGTTTCAGTACCCCTCCCCCATACCCTCTTTCTCCAGTTCTGCTCCTGGATTATTTTAAAGCCAATCCCAGATATGTCATTTCACTCCTAAACACTTCAGCATGTATCTCTGATAAGGGCTTTCTATTCTTCTTACTCAAAAAAAAAAAAAGTATACACACACACACACACACACAAATAAATAAATAAACAAACAAACAAATAAATAAATAACAGGTCTTTTTCTTTTCAGTGTGTAGTAATTTGCATTTTACTTGCCTTTGGGAAAAAAACACTGAGGTGCCTCCCTAGCAAGCTGTGTTTTCTTGAGGGGGAGGGGGAAGTCCTGAGCCATGTCCCTCCTCCCCACCTTTCCTGGCACCGGGGGACTGGCCATTAGATGGGTCCCAGTAAGGTAAAATGTGGTTATAGGGTTTCAGTGATCTTGTAAGATGGGTCAAGGGGCTAGGCAGGGGCATACAACTGTCACCTTTAGAGCCTCAGCTGAGATTCCTCATCTGCATATTGGGGATGAGAGTATCACCTTCATGGCTGTTGTTGGGGAGAGAGATCAGTACATCAATATCCCTGCCAAATCTTAATTCACAGCAGGTGCTTCATAATTCCTGCCCACCCCACCCATCCCAGTAGACCAAAAAATGGAAAAGTGAGTTATCAGTTTAATCTGGGCCTAACTGATTTTTTTTGTTGTTCTCTGAACCCAGAACTTTATGCTTTTTGTGCTTTTTCTTTCAGAGAGTTGTGAAGGGGACATTTTCTAGGGAATCAGAATTTCCCCAAAGGTCTTAAGTTGACAGTTAAGGAATTGTTATCAGAAAAATTCTATGCTTGATTTTTTTTTAAAAGTCCAAGTGGATTTTTATGTCTAGGTAAATTCATGCCTTTGAAAAAACTGTATCTTAGCATTAGTCACATTGCATAATTTCACACTCAACTTGAGTGCAAGTTGCATCATCAGGGCTCTGGGAACAGGAAGAGGAAGGGAATTGGCTGTTGGCAGGGACAGAAGCTTCCTCACTGGCCTGGTGAATGGATCCTCCGCCCACCCCTCACCCTCCCGGGTTTGTATGTCCAGAGAGAGTTGTGCACAGCATATTGAAATCATCTTCTTTTCTTTTCTTTTTTTTTTTTCCTAGGTATTGTTAGAGGTACAAAAAGAATTATTAGACTACAAAGGAGTTGGGATTAGTGTTCTTGGTAAGATATACTTTTGGTTTCTGTGAATGTCCAGAGTTCAGAGAGAACTGATTTAAATGCAACATCAAACCTACAGTTTCTACTGAGTCTTCCTACAGGCATTTGCAGATATATTTTTAAATTTTAATAACTTCCATCACATGTTTGATAGAAGCAGTTTTGAAATCAACATCAACGCTGGTGAGGGGTTCGCATCTCAGCTTATTGTTCCATAATTAGTTTTTGCTGTAGTAAGATCTGAGATCAGAAGATACTGCACATTTGCATAACAGTGTCCAAACATTTACAACATTGCTTCACATTCATTTTACAGCTTTTGCTGTACTTACACGTGAACTCATTAAATATTTCAAAGTACACATGTCTTTTATGAAGATCTTGCATATTAAGTTTCATTAAGTTTCTCTCCCCTATATTATTGAAAAAGAGGACCTTTGAGTTTGAAATTTTACTTTTTTAAAGTTTAGTTTTCTTTTTCTTTTTTGGTAGTTTCAAAGGCTGCAGAGTGTTAAGGCACCATAGGGTTCACTGTGTGCTCATTGCTGTTAAATTTTGTGCCTGTGGATTTGGCACATATTCTTAGATTTCTGTGAAGTGAGAGCACACTGTGCAATTTTGTGCTGTTGTCCTAAAAGGCAGCCTTTGCACACGGATTCCTGTTTGTGAGAAAGATGTGAAAAATCAGAAACTGAAGGATAAATTAATAAATGGCTCATTCAATGAATATTGCCACTTGAAAAATCATTGTGCTCTGACTGTGAGGCTAAAATGTTTGCAGTTTGAAAATCAATTTGGATTTTCCCTTATAGGAAATGTGACCCACAATTTTGAATGCAAAATAACTGACATTTCCCTTTATTATTTTATTTGTAAATTTTGTAGCTACATCAGTAGTTAACTTTTGTTTGTTTGGTTTTAAACTGGAACTTTTTCCTTCTTATCTGTCTTTCCTTCCACAGAAATGAGCCACAGGTCATCAGATTTCGCTAAGATTATCAGCAACACAGAGAATCTTGTGCGGGAATTGTTGTAAGTTTAAAAATTTAAAGACAAATTTTGTTACTTTTGGTTGCTAATCCACATATGTGGGTGTCTGTTGCATTATTTACTGGACTTGACTGTCCAGAATATTCCATACTTAAAAATCATCTTTTTAAGATTCTCCCCAATTCACTAAATCAGTACATAATGCTTTTATTTGTTCCTCATCCTGCCTCTGTGTGTTTATTTTTATTTTATGCGGTTTTTCCCAAAGATTTGAAATCCTTGTATCTGGGCAAAACTTTTTAGCACTGTGGATGTTAAACTGGCTTAAAAGGGATTTAAATAACAAATGTTCATCTTTGGCAGCATAATTAACGATAATTTAGTTCACTGATTCTTAAAGTATGGGCTTCCTACCACCTGTCAGAATCACCTCTTGAGGGAAGTATTAAAAAATTCCAGTGCTGGGCACCACCCAGACCTGTGGGATCAGAGCCTTTATAGAAACTTCATTTTTAATAGGATTTTTGGGCAATTTTTTTTTTGATGAAGGTACTGGTGATTGAACCCAGGACCTCATTTTTTTTTTAAAGTTTTAGTTATATCCACCTGGCTATCTTTTTTTTTTTTTTTAAATGGAAGTACTGGGGATTGAACCTCATGCATGCTAAGCACGCACTCTACCACTGAGCTATACTCCCTCCGACTCTGGGCAATTTTAAGAGTTCTGAACTCTGGGAACTTCTCCTCAGATGAACTCAGTTATCTGCACAGATTTTCTCACCCAGGGGAAACCATATTCTTAACAGATTGCTGCTTAAAGGAGAGGTTTTATATATTATATATATTCACGTAGACATGGAAATACGGTCACCTTGAAAACAAAACATTTGTTTTTGGTTTTTTTTTTCTTTCCTGCTCACAAAATGAGTGCCCGTTCGTGATGGAAAGTTTAGAAACACAAGAAACTCACAAGTTAAACTGGAATTATCCGTAACCCCATTAGTCAGGGGTAATCATTGTTAATGCTTTAGGGTCATCCTTGCATTATTTCACAGACAAAATTGGAATTGCTATGATTTCAGCACTTCCCCTTTAAATTACCTTGATAAAGTGCCTCAGATGGGACAGGCTTGGTGCCACTTTGGTGAGGAGCCTTGAATCCTGTTGCAGTGTGTGTATTCAGAACCAGTAATCATCTACTTGGCTTAGCATGCTGGGGCTGCTTCTGGGTTCCCTGTCATGCCGCAGAACAATCCCATCCTTCATGGGGTGGGGATTTGGAATATCGGCCCAAAGGATGTGGCATTTGACCCACACGGCCGAGAGCCTCTCTGGCCTGGACTTCCGGTTCAATTTATGGGCCGATTCCTTCATCCCCTCACCAGGTTTCTTCTTTGTACCCTGTCCCTAGCCCTCTGTTTGGTGCCCCACCGTCTAGTTCTTGGCCTCATTAACTGCCCTGCACCTGAATAACGTGAACCAGGAACCCTGCCTTGGGCTGGCATCCTCCCAGCTGCTGAGCACTGTGTGGTTAGAGCCTCCTAAGACCTGCCTGCATGCTTTGCTGTCCTCCTGAGCACTTGATATAGGCAGGCACGGTTCAGGGCCAGGTATATGCACACCACCCCTCATGTGGGCCAGACCCTCTCACACTGCCCTGCCCTTTGGTGCTTTCCTTATACCTCTGTGCTGGAGCTCTGTGCCCTGGCCTTCTGCATAACCTGTTCCCAAGCTGTGAAATTGCTCAGAAGCTTGGGTCCAGTTTCCATGGCCTGGTCCCTCTGGAGCAGGCCTTACTGTACTGCCTGTAGCCATTTCAACCATCATCTTAATTTTCTGTGCTGGAGTCAAATAATTTTGCTGTTAATCTCAATGTGTATCGGGGAGGTGATACATGCTTAGGCCTAAAGCATTATCCAAGATTCTTCTCCAGTGTCCACTTGGTCCATAGCTTGGGCTAGCACGAACATACTTTTAAGGCTTTTGGTTGCAAGTGACAGAAACCCAGCTCTTGGCTTAAGTGAAAAAGGGAATGTGTTACCTCATGTAACAGAAAAGGGCAGGGCTGATTTAGAAGCTCACAGGATGTCAGGGTCTTTTTCTCCATCTCCTGTTGCTGCTTTTTTATGTGTTGGCATCCCCAGGTGACCACCTGTGGTTGCAAGATGAGCTCCTACAAGTTCTTTCTTTTCCTCAATAGCAACAAATCCTCTTAACCAGAAGTTTGATCCAAGGTCTCAGAACCAAACCCCATTGGCCAGCTTGGGTCACATGCTCATCCCCTGGAGCTGGGATTGGCCACCCTTGAACCAGGTGGACTGAGAGTGGCCCTAAAGGAGCAACAGAGTGTTCTGAGCTTTGGTCCAGACAGTCACCATGAGCTTCCATGGCAGGGCCCAGTAAATATTTGTGCAAGGAATTGAGTAGATCAATGGCTGAATTGGGGAAGGCAGAGTAGTAGTGGGTTTTATTGTCGTTCTCGTAGTTTACCCACTCAAGGTCAAGTGCTGGTAGAGCATCACTCATTCTCAAACTTTGACCCCTTGAGTTTTTATTTACTGTCACCTGTGCTTCTGCCCAGAGCCGTTCCGGACAACTACAAGGTGATTTTTGTGCAAGGAGGTGGGTGTGGCCAGTTCAGTGCTGTCCCCTTAAACCTGATTGGCCTGAAAGCAGGAAGGTGTGCCGACTATGTGGTGACAGGATCCTGGTCAGCTAAGGCTGCAGAAGAAGCCAAGAAGTTTGGGACTGTGAATATCGTCCACCCTAAACTTGGGAGTTACACAAGTAAGTGCTGGGAGCTGAGCTGGATGGTGACATGCTAGTTGCCAAGTGGTCCCTCCTCAGATAGCAGGTTACCCCTGCCCAGGGTAATTCTTTTTTCTCCTCATCAGTAGTTAGTTTGATACCATTTCGACTGGATGACTATACCTTTAAGATAACTACCTGGCTGCTGCAGAAAGCATATTCCTAGGCTAGCAAAGCCCAGAGGCTAATTTGGTTTTAGGTATAGCTTGATCAGGGGCTCCCTGCATGTTGTCTCCCAGTCCTGGTCTCTCTCCTTGTCTCCTCCACAGCCAGGAAAGCTGCCCCTCCTTTTCAGAAGGTGGCTGCAGCTGCTCCTGACCTTATATTGTCCCACATTTCAGCGCCTTTGCTCAAGTATTCCCAGTAACAGTCTCATGTCCCCTGTGTCCCATTCCGCGTCAGTCATGTGGCCACGCCCGAGTTGCGTTGTACCTTCGGTGCTATGGGTGGAATTAGCACCACTGGAGCTACATGGGCTGAGGGTGGGGGAGGCTTGTGCCCAAAAAGGAAACTGTCAGTGGACATAGGATGAATGGATACTGGGTGATGAGAAAAAACCCCAAATACCCACCATGCCGTTCTTGAAGATTATTTGCCCCCAGTAACAACTTTCACTTGTGAACAGTCTGGGATCAGTCTTCCGTTGATAGGGAAGGGGCGTCATTGCTGGTAGACTCCCATCTACCTAAGGGAAGAAGGGAGTAAACATGTCCCCAACTTGTCTCCTGTGATAGAAATTCCAGATCCAAGC
Source organism: Vicugna pacos (assembly GCF_048564905.1). NCBI lineage: Eukaryota > Metazoa > Chordata > Mammalia > Artiodactyla > Camelidae > Vicugna > Vicugna pacos. The sequence goes on from NC_132990.1 coordinate 43,648,735, forward strand.
ACCTGGAACCTCAGCCCAGATGCTTCCTATGTGTACTACTGTGCCAATGAGACTGTGCACGGAGTGGAGTTTGACTTTATCCCTGATGTCAAGGGAGCAGTGTTGGTCTGTGACATGTCCTCAAACTTCCTGTCCAAGCCAGTGGATGTTTCCAAGGTAGAGTGTAAAAGAGGCCTGGGTGGGAGGGAACCTGGAATCTCTGTTTGTCTGGGAGGGAACCTGGAATCTCCGTTTGTCTAAGGGCATTTTCATGTACACTAGAACAGGGAAAAGCCGGCAGTGTTGGTTGTCAGAATGTTTATGTCCTGACATTCCCAGCCCTGTGTTAATGATTACCCAGGATGACACTCGAGTTCTTGGGGAATTTACCTGCCTCTGAGAGTGGCTCTTTGAGAATTTTTGGGTCAACACATGGGGAGTTGCTTGCTGTCTTCAAGGGAAAATTTACATTATCCAAGCTTAGGGGTCTATGAAGGAGCCCCACCTGGCCTTGAACCACCTCAGCTCCAAGAACATCAGCAGGACTCATAGACTTACAAGCAGCTCACCAGGATGGGCAGTGGGAGCAGGGCACCCAGGTGCACGCCATGGGGGCTATGACATCTGTAAAAAATTTAAAACAAACTGACAAGTGTTTTTAAAAATAATTGAAGTAAAATATAGTTACCATAAAATTGACCATTTTAACTATTTTTAAGCATGCAGTTCAGTGGCATTAAGTACACACACACTGTCGTGCGACCATCACCACCATCCATCTCTGAAACTTTTTCTTCCCAAACTGAAACTCTGTCCCCATTAAACAACCCTAGTCCTCCCTCCCTCCAGGCCTTGGCAACCACCATTCTACTCTCTCTCTCTGTGAATTTGACTGTTCTAGGTACCTCGAATAAGTGAAATCATGCAATATTTGTCCTTTGTGTCTGGTTTATTTCACTTAGCATAGTGTCCTCAAGGTTTGCCCCGTGGTAGCGTGTGTCAGATTTCATTTTTTAAAGGCTCAGTAATATTCTGTTCTGTGGTTGTACAGTATTTTGTTTATAGCCTGTTTTTATTATCAGTCACTGTGCACTGAAAATTCTAAACAATGTCAACTGTTAAATTCTCCTCCCTGCCAGGCCAGGCTGTCCGCCCTCCTCCTATTTGGCGTGCCACTGAATTTTCTTGAAGATTTCATGGGGAGAAATGGGAGAGGGTTCTGTATCGTACACAAAAAAATTTCCTGCAGCACCTTTAAACATCTTTAGTCTAAAATTTCTTTTCTCTTAGGCAGCTTGTCTCACTTCTGTGCATCTTCTGATTGTCCCTTTATACAAATATAAATGGCTAAAAAAAATTTTTTTTTGGTTTGTAACCTAAACAATTTTTTTTTAATTTAAAAAAAAGTTTAAAATTTGGTTTCTTTAGGTTTGTAACCCTGTAGGACAACAGCCGTATTTTAAAGATGGGCTTGGATGTAGTAAAAAGGTGTAATAGTGGATCTGAATCGATGCAAGTTCTTCACAGTGATGGACTTGGGCTGGCCCCTTCGTGGGGAGAAGGACCAGACAGACTCATAATCTGTAGGCTCTGAACTCACAAGTATTGGTTTTCTGTCCCAGATGGAGATTCCTTTAGAGAAGGGAATGCACTCTGAACACTTAGAAAAGTCACTTCCTCATAAAAATTGCGCTTTGGAAAGAGATTGGGAAGTTTGATTATATTGATGGAAAATGACCAAGTGTGTCTAATACAGCAGGTTTTCTCCTTTTCAGTTTGGTGTGATTTTTGCTGGCGCGCAGAAGAATGTTGGCGCTGCGGGAGTCACAGTGGTGATCGTCCGAGACGACCTGCTAGGGTTCGCCCTCAGGGAGTGCCCCTCCGTCCTGGACTATAAAGTGCAGGCTGGCAATAACTCCCTATACAACACACCTCCCTGCTTCAGGTAACTCTCCGGGGTGTGGCTGGGGACCAGTGAGGGGGTCTCAGTATTTCCCATCAATACAAGGTGACTTTTTAAAGTAGGACATGATTCCATGAATCGGTGCCCTCATAGCCCAGGTAGCCTATCAGGCTTCTCTGCCCAGCTGTCCTCTGCCTCGTTACTCTCTGTGCATGTTTGATCAGCTTTTCTTGCCTTTCTTTTTGGGGTGTTTTTGTTTGCTCGCGATAGCCTTGGTGGTTTACCATTAACCCAAAAGCTTTTGCACATGAAATGTCATGCCTGCATCGCAAACAACCAGTGCAGCTTTGACGGACTTTAAAAGGCCGGACTGCCCCAGCTTTCTTTTTTTTTTCTTGCTGAGCCTGCTTGAAGATGGCTGCCCGGCATGGAACATACTGACTGGAACAAACACCTCTCTGTTTTATCACCCAGTCTGTAGGGGTCCTGTTAGCCTGGATTCCCGTTATCCAAGTGAGAGGGGAAGTATGATCTTTTAACTCTCAGACTCAAGTAGTTTGTGAAACTCTTTGTGACACCTGGGATTTCACAGTTGCCTGAGAGATTTTACTACTAAATAACTATGTGACCTTGGGCAGGTTGCATAACCTATCTGTGCAGCAGATGTCTCCAGGAATAATTGGTTGCTGTGAGGATTGAATGATGGATATGGCTGTCTGTGATTTATAAATGTTAGCTGCTCTGTTATTATTCATGTTTCTGTTGTTGTTTGTTGTTAGTTCTCAGAGCCTTACATTTTAGGGAGAGAGGTGGACAGAACCAGAGTTTATATTCATCTTTCCAGGGCAGCTATGATGTAAAATAGTGATACATTCTGTATATGACCCTCTAAGTCTCCCAAGCACCTAGTAAATACTTGGAAAGTACTCTTTTTTTTTTTTTTTTTTTTTACTGAAGTATAGTCACTTTATAATGTGTTAATTTCTGGGGAACAGCATAGTGATTCAGTTATATATATATATATATGTATATTCCTTTTCATATTCTTTTTTATTATAGGCTGTTACAAGGTATTGAATATAATTTTGGGAGGTACTCTTCTTAGTCCCATTTTGCAAGTGAAGAAGCCAAAGCTGTACTTCTAGAAAGTGGCGTAGCCAGCCAGGCAGCCTGGCTTGAGAGCCTGGGTATATACACCCTGTACCTTAGTGCTCTTCACAAGCGAAAATATCAGTGTGGGTTTGTGTTGAAAGGATCCCATCTCAGGAGAATCGATCGCTGTTGGAGTCCAGCTCTTCCACTTGGTCTGGTTTTCCAGTGATGGTGGAAGTTCTCGTAAAAAAACACATGAGGAGGGTCTCGGGCTGGTTCAGGTCGCTGCCCCATGGGGTTTGGGCTTTGTTAGACTGTGAGGTGCTGCCTGTAGGAAACTTCTTCCATGTAATTTACCAAAGGAAAGAAAGGAGCTTCTTCAAAGCTAGAACTCTGAAGGAAAGTTTTGCTGCTTTTCCGCGTGGCTCACCTGGGCCAGACAGAGCAGCTCCCCATTTTGTGTCCCCTCTCTCCTCGGAGAGCCGGGTATTCTGGTGCTTACTGTGCTGGTTACCTGTCAATCCCACTTTTTCACCCCTATGGAAAGTGCTTCTAAGTGTCTGACAGGGATTGGGGGCAGGGCTGAGTCTGTCTCACCTGCCCGTCTTGCTGCTGGAGTTCCAGGCAGTGGGAAGGCCATTGATCACTGCCCAGCTAGGAAAGGAGCACTGCTGTGCTGGGCGGTGCAGGACAGTGGGGGACCCTCAAGCACAGGGCGTTGGGGAAGGGGCTTCAGCGCCAGGCTGCACAGTGGCAGGAGTTGGCGGGAGCCGTTTGTCCTTAGCTGTTAGAACGTGCAGCCAGGGCCTGGCTTGCAGGCAGATGAGTGTTTTAGGGTGAGGCAGAGGCCCCCATGTCTCTGGGAGTGAGGAGACAGGGAGAGCCCTGGCCCTGAAATGTGGCCTGAAGGCCAGCAAATCCTAATGAGAGCCCAGGCTGGAGGAGCAGGGGGAGCTGTCGCACCCTCAGGTACCTTCTCCACAAGGTACCTTGAAGCACATTTTTTAACTGTCATGAATATGTTAAAATGCTGTCTGTTAACATTAGAGTGAAAAATCAGCAGGGATGGTGGGAAAGCAGGTCAGTCTGTCTAATGGGAGATAAAAATGTCTGAAGTCAGACCTGGTGGTGGCCCTGAGGGAAAGTCCCTCTTTCAGTGACTCATAGAGGGGCCCCTGTGCAGGCCCCGGGCCCCGGGAGTCGATCGGTCGGGTCAGTTGGTCAACCTGCTCACCTGGCGATGAGGACAAGGGTAGGGGACGGCAGACACTCCCTGCCCAGAGCCTTCCTGCCTGAGGAGCAGACTGAGCCAGACATAGAAACAAGGGCAGAAAAAGGGCAAAGTTTCTTCTCCAGACAGATCAGAATAGTGGAAGTAGACCATCTCGGGGAAAGGATTGCTAATAATACTAGAACACAATCCTATAAATGTGGAAGATGAACGAGATTGGGTTAAGTGCATTCTGACCCAAGACACCCCTTGATACCTTGTTTTCTTTTATTCCAAAAGAAGAGAAAAGGCAAAAATTAAAAGTCCGTCGTTTCCCTAAATCCATGACTTGAGAAGCTTCTGTTTCATCTGGGCTACTTAAGCATTCAAGATTAGGACGTTGTAGCTCCCCCCTGAGAACAAGTAGCAAATGGAGAGAGAGGATTCGTGCAAAACACCCTCCCCCGTCCCTGGGTAGGAGCTGATGAGGCATTCAGAACCCTTCAGAATTTGTAACACATGGAAGTCCTTGAAAAGTTCTCACATTTGAAAAGAAGCTTTTTTTCATTCATTCATGTATTCATTCATTCATTCTTCTTTTTTTTTAAACCAGAGGCAAATGACCATAGGCCCTGGGCGGTTTGTTTGAACTGAGCCAGACAGCCGGCCTGTAGATAGTTGCCTGTGGCCCTGAGCCGGGAATTGGGGTGGAATAAAGGACCGTGTGGGCCTTCTACTTAACCCTTTAGTGGAGCACACTAAGCCCAATTAATGGACAAGCAAAAAGACGCCTAAACTTCCCTTCTAACCCCACAAGAGAGTTTTACTTACCATTACTAACTGAACCAGTAAGTATAAATTGGCTTTAGCTGTATTATGGGATAAGGTGACTAATGAGAAACAAAATAACCCCACTAACCCAGGCCACCCTTCTTATCAGAATGGGACTGTGGGCCTGTCCAGGAGGCTTGTTCTTCCGAACAGCCAGAGCGAGTTTCCCAGGGGAATTTCTGGCATGCTCTTCTAATCCCTAGTGCCCGGAGAGTATTTCATATTGCTTAAAAAAAACTAACACATGATCTTGGCAGAGATTTCTGAAGCAGGCGGAGCCTGCCAGAGTAACCACTGTTAACTGCTTGCTGTGTGCCCTGACCCTTAACTGGGCGTCTTCAAATATCCAGAGCAGTGTATTTAATTATACAAATAGAACTTTACCGTACAGGCTGTTCTGCGAATTCTTTTTTCCACCCAGCAGTGTACTGCCGTGTTGGCTCAGATGCCTGCCTTTTTTCCCTCTTTGAATTGCTGTATGGTGTTCCATCGAGTGGACCTACTGTGATTTATGTGGTCATTTAATGGACAGTCCACCTGTGCTGGGTGCGGCAGGTGGCATTTTAGAAGCAAAGGCATAAATCAGTTAAAAGTGTTACCCTGGCTGTTAGTGGGGAGAATGGAGACCAAATTGCAAAGCTGTGTAAGCATTTTAGGGCCCTTGTGTTTTGAAGATTTTGGATTGCATGAGGGTAGAGGCAAGAGTTAATAATAAATTGGGAGGGGTGCGAATAGCTGAGTGGCAGAGTGATTATAATAATATCATCTTTTAAAAAAAATGAATTGAAAGTCCCAGTCGAGTCGCAGGCCGGACATCCTTCCACTCTGGGGGTGTCTGGTCTCCAGAAGAGCCTGCTTCCCTCCGAAGCATCTGCCTCACGCTGAGGCCTCATAGACCAAGGCTAAGGGTGCTGGTTCTGGGCAGTGTGTAGAGTGGATGGGCTTTCTGCTGACTGAGGTTGCTCACATCCCATTAAGATTAGCCATCAAGCATGGGCAGTGAGTCACACAGCAAGAGGGAAATGTCTCGGTGCCGAGGTCTGGCTGGGACTGTGGACTTGACCTGAGCTGTTGCTGCAGCCTTGATTTGATTAGTGGAACAGCAGCTTGGGAACCCTGGGATAACAGAGCTGCAGGTCAAGTTGATGCTTGGCCTCTGAAAAGCACTGTCAGTGAACAGGCAGGTGCATGCATGTGACTCTGCTTGGATAATGTGGCAGGGTGTGTTTCTGTGGTTTGTAGGGAAGCGAGCCGTTTTGAATTAGATGGAAATTCTGAAGTGTCTCATGGAACGGAGGAGTCCAGGGCAGCATTGTACCTGGAACACACACAAACGTGCCCACATACGTGCATGTGTGTTGTGATGCCCCATAGCAGCTGCTCTTGGCAGCTGTGTCTGTGAGGCCTGGTGCCAACCTGGCTGCCCTGTTAGCAGGTGAGATAGTGGTTGAGGGTCCTGGAACCTCTAGGAAACCAGAGGCCTTTGTTACTGTGGAAAGAACTTAGGCTTTGGAGTCAGGCCAACTGGGGTTGGAATCCTGACTTTATCAGCCACTTGTGGGCTGACTTTAGCCAAGTCAAGCTCTCTGAGCCTGTTTCCTCATCTGTAAAATGAGATGGCAGCTCTGACCACAGATTATTTTGATCAGTAGATGGGAGAGCAGCTAGCAGGGTGCCTGGCCCATGTTTCCTTCTCTTACTTTCTTTTTTCTCCTTTGTCCCTCTGACTTAGTCTTTACCTAGAGAGCTACCTCTGAGGCTATAAATTATTCAGGGGCTGTGTTCTGCTTGTTCTCTCTTCCCTCTGCCACTCACTGCCGGTTTTCATTCCTCCCGGTGCTCTATGGTGTACTGGGCTGGAAAAGCTTCCAGAGAGGCTGTCACGTGGGTCTGGGTGCTGGCGACTCTCTGCCCAGTGCCCGCTGGGCAGCCCAGTTTTGGCGTCTGCTACCTTCTGCGGGTAGAAATGCTTGGGTTCTCTGCCCACCTGGAGGCAGTGAATGAGCCAGTCAGTATCTTGGGACAAAGTCCCTAGGACAAGCTTCTGGTGTTGGAACATTTTCCAGACCCAGTGATTTCCCCCGCCTCCCCCCTACTCTGTCACCTTCATGGTGTTAAAAGGCTCAGGGCATTAATAAATGAGGAGGCAGCGGTGTCCAGGGGTCATCACCCCACATCTTTGCTGGGCGTTGATGCCCAGCAGCTAAGTTAACACAAATTCCTATAGGGGACCTTTAGTCCCACTCATGGAGAGAGCATAGTTGAATGCTGCCCTTCTCCAAACTTCCAGCTCAAGGAAGATGGTGTCTTTTCCCCGGGAGACCTCTGCTCTGGCCCCATGGGCATTCAGTGAGGCACGCACGGAGCCCTCAGCACCTTTCTAAACAGAGGGACTTTCAGCAGATCACTGTTCTTCAGTGGCGTATGTGTTGGGCTTACTTTTGAGCACTTAACTAGTGAAGATACTACTAACTACACCTGCCAAGTGCCGGGTCCTGCACCAGGCACCTCACCCAACCCATTTCCTGCAGTCCGCACAAGAGCTCTGAGTTGTACAGGTGACAGACTTGAAATCTGGGCTCAGAAAGGGGTGCTCCCAAGCTCTGTGAGGGGCTGAGGCGCAGCAGGTCCTCATGGAACCAGGGACCCGAATCCTACCCCGTCTGTTCTCCTGTACCTCAGATGAGCCCCCCTTCAGATGCCCTCTGGGGCTCTCACCTCCTATCTCACAGTGTCACCAACACACAATTCTTCCTCTTCTCACTCCCAGCAGAGGGCTCTGATTGGTCCAGCTAAGTCCTCTGCCCAGCTTTGAGACCAGGGGAGCAAGGGACCCTGCTGGGGCTTCTATAGGGTGGGAGGGTGGAGTTAGGAAGAGCAGGGCAGCTGAAATGCTGGGTGTCCACTGTAGGCTGGTAGGTCTCTCTGTTTCCAGATGGGAAAATTGAGGTTTGGATTCCCACAGTGACTAATCCCAGGTAATCTGTTTAGTAAGTGGCAGCACGGGGACTGGAGTCAGGACTCTGACCCACAGCCCAGGCTCTTAAGCAGCACGCCACCCTGCATCCGCCAGGTGGAGGGCCCTGCTCCAGGGCTGTGGGGAGAAAGGGTTAGCACTGGGCCTCCAGCCTTCCACGACTGTAGAGTCTGAGGATGCTTGTGGCAGGGCTAAAACAGGTGTGGCGTGTTCCAGGTGTCCTGGAGAGTTTGCATTAGGGCTTAGGCTGGACAGTGGGGATCAATGTGACCTCCAGTGAGGAGTCTAATTAACGCTCTTTTCTGAAGGGTGCTCAGGGGCCTAGAGTTGGGTTGGTCTTAGTTTTTGCTTCATGACACCCTCTTGCCCTTGGTCCTCACATGGCCTGATTTCATCTTGTCTATGTCTAATGGTGTCTCCTTTTTTTCACTTTTTTTTTCCTAGTGGTGTCTTTACATCTGTTTTAGTACAACTTCAGGCAGTTTGCTTGAATGTCTCTCTACTTCTGCAAAGCTGAACTAAATGAATGTATGTATTTTTTAATCTTTATTTTAGCATCTATGTCATGGGCTTGGTCCTGGAGTGGATTAAGAACAACGGCGGTGCAGCAGCCATGGAGAAGCTTAGCTCCGCCAAATCGCGAATGATTTATGATATTATTGATAATTCTCAAGGATTTTACGTGTAAGTCAATGGGTTTTTTTTTTTAAATCCCACATTTTGCCACTTGTAAATTTACAAATGCATATGTGCTGTGTCCTCTTGGAAAAAGGGTGCAGCCATCCTGTTGAAGTCCCCAGGAGCACGAGAGACATCGATCGCCCAGGGGAAGAGTCTGAGTTCATCCCCAGGCAGACCCCTTCTCCTGCTGCCTGCTTCCTCTCTTGTCCCCTGGGGGACAAAGCACACATACTTGCTGGAAGCTCTTCGCTTTAGCTCAGGACTCTGCTGGAGACCTCAGTGTAAACGCCCCCTCCTGGCCCCTCCCTTGGGTTATTTACTCTTTGGGAAACATTTACTGTTTCCCTTATTACAGGACAAACGCTCTCATCCCGGCCCGCAGTTGGTGAATGGAATTGGCTGTGGTCTGAGTTGACTCCTAGTTAAACGTTTTTGTGACCAGTTGTTTCATGAACGTGTGTTGCCCGCTGGACTGGTGCCTGTGAGGGGTACAGAAAATGTATGGGCCTTTGACTTGTCTCCTAGGGCTGCTGGAGCAAAGTGCCACTAACACGGTGATTTAAAACAAGAGAAATTTGTTCTCACGGTTCTGAAGGCTGGATGTTCAAAATCAAGACGTCAGCAAGGCTGTACTTCCTGCAGAGACTCTAGGACAGAATCCGTTTCTGCCTCTTTCAGATTCTGGGGGTTCCAGGCATTTCTTGGCTTGCAGCTGCCTCACCCCATTCTCTGCCCCTGCCTTCGCATGGCCTCCTTTCTTGTATATCTTCTCTTCTGGGTCATCGGCTTTAGGGTGCCCCCCTACCAGGTCATCCGGGATGATTTATGTCATCTAGAGATCCTTGGCCTAATTGCAACAGCCAAGACCCTTTTTCCAAGTAAGTCATGTTCACAGGTTCTGGAGGTGAGCACGTGGATAAACCTTGGCAGAGGCTGCCAACTCAATCCCCTACAATGGGCTTTTTTCCAAAATGCCAGATGTGAAATACCGGTAGAGTGTCTGGCACAAGGGGCTTAATAGATGATGTTTTCATTTGCTTTTCCTCTCCTTCAAGGTAGGGATAGCTGTATGAGGACCAGACGTGATGATGCTATGTGTGCATGTGTGTTTATAACAGCCACATGCATGAGCACTTACCCCATTTACCACGCCAGGACCCAGCTTTTAGTGGCCTTTACTCTTTGGAGTTCAGTGTGTTGTAACAAAAATATCTGGCTGACAAGAACAAGGGAATTCCCACTCTCTTTTGAGAATTTAGTGGGCCACATAGGACAGAATAAAATGATGCCTCAGTCCTAACTTAGAATTGTGTATTTTTCCCAGGACATGCTAACACATCTCCATAACCATCCCTGGTTAGGGGTTGGGGGGACTTTGGGGGCAGTGCCTTACTGCTGCCGCCACTCTGCCCTTAAATGCTTGTCTGCTCCTGCGAGTTCCTGGCCCGCTGTGACCCTCCAGCCACAAGCCCTCAGTGAGCCCGGCTTGGCTGAATGCCTTGACCTTTAGGGTCCTCTTCCACATGCCATCTGGGGGGAAGGGTACGAGACTATGCATTTCTGCTTGCTCTGTGATTCTGTGCACCAGAGGCAAGTGCAGGCTGGGAGATTGGCCCTGGGGAATCTTCCACCTCAGACCCTGATGTGTGAGTGGGGAGGCTAGGGTGCTCCGCTGGCACTTACTGGAGCCATTTTAACATGCATGACTAGCAGGAGATGGTCCCAGGAGTTCACAGCCAGAGGCTAAATAGTGAGGCGTGAGCTGGGGGCAGGAAGATACGGCTTTAGCTGGAGGTGAAGGGAGGGCTTTTGGATGAATTTGAACCTTGGGCATGAACAGAATGAGGCAGAGAAGAGGGCAAAATTACTTTTTTTTTTCAATTTTGTTTTTCAAAATTACTTTTAGGAGTTTTCAGAAAGACAAGGAATTGCCCTTGCCAAGGCACTAAGGGAAGAAAGTAGTGCGTTTGGAGAGCAGACAGCGGGCTGCCTAGAGGGCATGGCTTGTGTTGGGAATGGAAAGAAAGTCTGTGGAAAGGTCTGAAGATATGTTTAATTCACCAGTTCATTTATCCATTTGTCGGTCTGATACCCATCCATTCGTCCATCTATCCATCCAGCAAATGGCACCACAGCACTGCTCTGGGCTGGCCTTGTGCTAGGACCCAGAAAAAGTCATCTTCCTGACTCCCAAACAGTGCTCAGAACCCAAATGTGAGTGAAAGCCCTTGGCTGCTATTGTGGATAGGAGACCAATTTTTCTAGTAGCTTTTGGCTCCATGTATTTCCCAAGAGATGCGTAGGCACAAAATGGGAGGACCGAAAGAACAGTGATGCCTCCAGAAAAAGTCCAGGAAAGTAGAAACAAAGTGTAGAAGGGACACTGGGAATGCCCTGAATGCTTTTCTGCCCCTTGAGGTCCTTCAACTCCAAGCACCCAAGCTGGCACTTCCAGAAGGCAGCCTGCTGAAGCCAGTGTGGCAGGCAGGTTGTCTCCTGGGGAATCTGATCCCCTTCCCACACAAAACTCCTCATTCACTTGTGAACAGCCTTCACCCCAAAGTTGCATCGTCTTCTGAATAAATCTCTTTCTGGAGAACTTCCACTCCCCCGCTGGGCTGCCTGCCCGGAAAATGTCATCCTGGCTCACGGTGTTCCTGTGGGACCTTGTTACCAGGGTCTAGAGTAGGCTTTGCGCCCTGTCTCCTCAGCATTTGCAGTTGGACGCCCACTGGCTGTCCCTGGATGCACTTGGGTTTTTAGGAAATTCTTCCCTGTAGAAATGTGGCCCCGAAGTCAGGGTGGGGCAGGGGGGTGAGGGGTGAGCAGTGTTTAAGAGGAATACCAAGTAACCTAGAGTTGGAATTTGCCATCCAACATCACATTTGCTCTTCATTTTTGTCCCCTCTTTGGTGACTTCTGACTTGTAAGGCAGCCCCTTTACGGAACACAGTTCTGGGTGGTTTGCTTGAGGTTGTACCAGCTCTGCCAGTGACCCTGGCCTGGAAGTCTGGGACTTGAGAAGGCTACCACTGAAGTCCCTGCATTCATTCCATAGCCTCACCATCCCCATGCACTGGCTGGCTGTGAGCTGAACCCACATGGGCAGTTTAGCACCTTGGCCTTAGAAGCCCCGCTTTGCCTACTCGCATGTGGCCTGGGGCAAATGTCCTAGTAGCTCTAGACTCAGTTTTCTCATCTGCAATCTGTCTGTAATATCTTATGACTGTCATGAAGATTAAATGAAAATGCATGTGAATAAGGAATATATACGGCAGAGGTTAAGAACATGGGCTCTCCCGCTGGTTCATTGTGTCAAGCCCCGGAAACCATATTTGGCACAGAGGGAGCATCCGTTAAGAGTTAGCTCTTAATATTATTTGTGGTTATTATGGAAAGCACTTAGGATGATCCTGACATGCAGTGTTTATTTGATATACGTTAGATATTCATTTTAATATGATAGAGAGGTCCAAGGGATGGAGTCCAAATCCAGATCTGAGGTCACCTTTTCTCTCCACTTTCATGTGGGGACCAGGCCTTAGGAAAGAGAAGGAGGCACATGATGGGTCTAGTGACAACCGGAAAATAAAATGAAGCAGGCTGGGCCCCTGGCACTTTACAGGTATTAATACATTTTTTTCCTTTTCATCAATTTTTGTTTGTTTGTTTTTTAATTGAAGGATAGTTGATTTACAACGTTGTGTTAGTTTCTGGTGTACAGCGTAATGATTCAGTTATATATTTATTCCTTTTCATATTCTTTTTAAATATAGGTTATTACAAGAAACTGAATATAGTTCCCTGTGTTGTACAGTAGGACCCTGTTGTTTATCTGTTTTATATATAGTACAGATATTAATACATTTTATTGTCATCACGACCCTGTGAACAGACAGTAAGCCTATTTCACAGCAGCACAGACAGGTTCAGGTGCAGTGAGGAGGTGGGATCAGATAGGGTATGAACGTGGGGAGGGTCACGGAGGGCTGGCTCCAGAGCCTTTAACTACTACACTAAGGAAACAACAAAAATTATAGATGATGTGACTTTCTATTCAAAATGCAGGAATCAATGGAAAAATGTAGAAATGATCAAGTTCAGAATTGTGATCAGTTACATTTAAATACGTAAAACTCAATTACTTTCCCATACTCCAGAAATAACAATAAAAAACGAGAAAAGATCTCATTCACGACAGTCACAAAAGTTAGTAAATATCTAGAAATAAATTCAGTGTTCATCTGGGAAAGTTAATGCAAATGAAATGAAAAAAATTTAAACATAGATATTAACATTAGTAAAGTGTAATGTGAACATACGATCTATTAAAATACTGTGAAGCCACTGGCAGAAAGAGTAGATTAATGGAAAAGTCCAGAAACGGGTGCATGTTTACTTGAGAACTGCATTTTGAATTACACAAAAAAGCATGTTTATAACTGACTGAAGCATTGATAATTCATTTGAACAAAAATTAGAGTTAAATATTTGCATCACACTATACACAAATTCTAATCAGTTGGAAAAATGCAAATGCATCTAAATGCAAGAAACATAGAATACAGGAGAGAATTTCTAAGTGTAGGGAGTACAGAGGCCTTTCTAAATACTCCATAAAGCTCAGAAGCCATAAAGTAAAAGACATTTAATTACATGCAAATTTAAAACTTTCCTACAGTTCATACAGTTCAGTCTTGAACATCATAAACAATTAAAACAAAATGACAGACACGAGAAAAATTTGGTAGCTTGTAACATACAAAGTTTACTATTCTTGATCTAGGCAAGAACCCACAAACTAATGAAAAAGAATCACCAAATTAAAAAAAAGGCAAGGGGTAGTTTCTAACAGTATGAGCAAACAACTCAGAAGAAACAGCTGGCTAATAGGCAAATGAAAAGGAGCCAACTTCTTTAGGAAATGTAGCTTAAAGCCGTGGGATTTTCTCTCCCCTCTGATCAGCAGAAATTCTAAAGATTGATGACATCAGGTGTTGGCAAGGGAAGACACTGATGGCATGTTATGTATAAATTCGTTCAGTTTTGGAGTGAGGTTTGCAACACCCACCGAAATTCCGAACTCTTGTTCTTTGACCAAGGAGTTTTACCTTCTGCCCTCTACTGGTACTCTGCCGGGCACAGAAGTGTGCACAAAATCAGTCACCTGCAAGTCTGACGTGGGCCGCTTCTGTAAGGGGGGAATCTGGAGCTAACCCAGGTGCCCTCAGGAGGGGTCTGATGAAGGAAATGAGGATCTGTCTGTAGTACGGAACAGTGTGTGCATGGAGACCGGTGAAGGTCTGTGTGAGCAGACGTGGGGAGATGACTTGGTATGTCATCAGATCGAAAGGAAAAAGAGTTTGAGTAGAAAAGGTTGTATCTATTATTCTGCTTGGAAACCCACAACGTTTGTGTTTATAAATACCATATATGTACACATACATATGTAAACACATATGTATATACACACACGTATATGCATTTGTGTGTCTACCAAGATCCTGAAGCAGGCACAAGAGACTGTTTGTGGAAGCCCCCTCTGTGGAAGGGCGTGATAGATCTCCATAGTTTTACTCAAGATTTTCCTAATCATGTGCAAATTTAAAATTAATTTTTTATTTTAAAGCCAGGCAGTCAGGAGAGGCCTGGTATGGGCTTCTCTTACCTCAGGATGCACCCCTCCCTCTTCACGCCCTTGTTTCTGGAATGTCCTTTAGAGTGGACATCACTGAAATGAGCATCTTGCAATTGGTGGCTGACAGCCTGCGATTTTCAGTCTTCCTCCCGCCCTCCCCGCCTTTGTGAGATGGTGCCTTTCCCCTCATACTTACCCTTCTGGTACCTTGGGAAGTCCCGGTGTTTCCCAGTGGCCATTCTAGAACACGAATCCCAGAGATACACAGGGTTTTTCAGTCACATACATTTGGGGAAAACTGCCTTCCTGTGTGAATTATCCTCCTGGGAGTTCAAAATTCACATGATCTTTTGAGATGTTCCAGGAAGTCGAATTAAGAAACCTGTTTAGCCCTGTTATTACAGCATTTCCTAAACTTCAATGCCCATGGAACTGCTTTTCCAGTAATACCTGTTAACACCCACGTCAGCTTCCAGCGTAGACACACTGAGAAGCACTGCTCAGACTTTGTCTGGAAATCTTTGCAGCCCTAGGGTTACCTGTCTGGTTACACACTCACCTGGCCCCACACTAGCCCTCTGTCAGCCCTGGCACCTTCTACCTGCCCCTCAACTCATTACGGCAACAGCTTTCTCCCTCTGAAATTTAGTGATAACTCCAGTGGTGCTCGGTGGGGCTCAGTGTTTAACACACACCATTTGAACTATTATTGGAACATGGGAAGATGTTTTAAAGTCCAGATTTCTTATTCTATAATCTGTGTGTTTCTGAAGATGGGAGAAAAGAAACAGACTGGGAGGGCCATATGCTTCATGAAAAAAGGGAGAGCGTGTTTCTCCAGGGAAGTAAAGAATTGGCACTCACAATTAATGTGTATCTTCAGGAGTTTGTGCTGAGTTTGTCTCATTGGGCCCAGGGATATGCATTTATCTGACAGCTGGGCCCCTAATGGAATTTGAATTTGCTGCCAATGTTGAAACTCCCCAGTGTCTCTGGCTTGGTCACAGGCCCTAATTCTTTTGACCTAGAAAGTTGTTTGTAAGAGCTTTCTAGCAGGTCTCCCCACTCCCCAGCCTCTTTGTGTGCCATAGTTCTTTTTCTAAAACCCGGATCTCATTGTTGTGTAAACCTGATTGCTCCCCATCACTCGAGCATCCAGTCCAGGTCCCAGGAGTGCAGATCTGCTGGGCTGTCCACAGCCTGCAGTTCTACCCTCGACCAGGCACCCAGTAGTCCAGTTGCTGCAGAGAACTTGCCCAGGTCCTCCATGCCTCTGAAGACTCAGCTCTCTGCCAGATGCTCTTCCTTCCTCTCACCCTGTCCTAACCATTCCCATGTCCCTTCCTCTGAAACGTTCAGCCTTCTCTTGGGCAGAATTACTTACTCAGCTCTGTGCTTCCACAGCACTGGTCCCATGGAATTTTAATTCCCTCCACAGCCGTCTCGCTGGGTCGGGAGCAGCTAATTCCCTTCATCTTTTTTTCCCCTTCCTTTCAGCCCCATACCAGAGACACTCTTGGGCACTGTGCAAATATCTGTTGCATGCCAATTTCATCCTCAATGTCTAGTTTTTATGGCATCATTGCTATCATGAATACCATTTATTTTCACAAGAGGACAAGTACCTTTGTGGGGGAGGATTCTGTGTAAATCCAGGTTCTGAATTCTTCCCCTTTCTCCTTTTTTCCCCCTTAAGTCAGAAGTCCTTTTTGCTGTTCCAGCTCTATAATTGGACCCTCACGTTGGGAGCCCGAGGCAGCAGAATATCGAAAGAGGGTAGCCACTAAAATTTTAATTTAAATGTCTGCCAGGAAACCTACTACCTGTGAATAAGGGCAGCCCAGAATTCAGGCTCAAAGCCTATTACCATCTATTTGATTTCCCTTCTTGCATTTCTTCTGCCCGTAGATGTGCGCTTGACTCCTGTTAACTTTAACAGGAATTATGTGTGTGTCCTCAGGGGCGAGCCTGACTTTTAATGGGGGCTTCCTCATGCTGCTTTTATTTGCTGTTTAATTGTAACGAATCCCTTCCTGTAGAAGTGCAAGAATAAAACAGGGTGTACTTGAGAAAATGGAGAAGGCGGGTTATTGCAGATTTTCCTTTTATTCCGGAGTAGCGTGTCCACTCTCCTATTCGTCTCCTTTGGTTGTCAGTGGAAAATAATTCTGGCATGCTTACTTTCCAGATCAGACACTGAAGTCAAATACTAACCTATTCTATATGAAAATGGACTCATCATTCATTTTTGAGAGTCTGTACGAGCTCTGTGTAAGATGCTGGGAAAAAAGAGACAAATTTGTTGACCTGAACAGATCCCTATAACAGTACTTAATGTGTTCCAGACAGTGTTCTAGATTGTATTGGCTATCCGCTTTTGCATCACAGGATACTCCAAGACAGTGACTAAACAGCTATCGTCTTTGCTCAGGATTCTTTTGGTCAGCAGGTTGGGCTGGGCTCAGCTGGGTAGTTTCTTCTGCTGGTCTACCCTGGGATCGCTTATTCAACCGGAGGCAGTGGTCTGACATGGCCTCACTCACCTGTCTGGCGGCTGGTGCCAGCTGTTAGCCGGGACTGTTATTTCCAGCAGGCCAGCTAGGGCTTGCTTACACAGCAGCCGTATCTTAAGCGGGCAGGTAGAGAAGCTGCCTGCTCCTTGAGGCCTCAGCTTGGAAGTTGCACAGCATCACTTCTGTTGCAGTCTTGGCCAAAGCGAGTCACAAGTTCAGCCCAGATTCAAAAGATGTAAAGAACGAGACCCTACCTCTTGCTGGGAGGGTTGCAGGAATTTGTGACCATTTTCAAATGTACCACAAAAATTCTCTGCAAATACTGGCTCATTGAATCCTCTCATCAGCCTTAGTGCTATGTTCCATTAGCCTTCCTGCTATTTAATAGATGAGGAAAGTGAGGCACAAGAGAGAGATTTAGTAACTTGTTCAAGGTCACGCAGCTTGGGGCAATACCGTGTTCTAAGTGCTTTGAAAGCTGCTGCTCATTGTTTTTAAGTCTTACAGTTGCTATTAGGACCAACTTACTACTTTTCCTCTGCAGCCTTTTGGAGAAAGAGTCCCTCACAGAGCCCTGCGGCTGTGGCTGCTGTGGGTTGGAAGTTTCGTGTATGTTATACCACTGAAATGTCACAACTAGTCTGAAATGGAGGGATTATTAATATTCTCAATATTCAGATGAGGAAACTGAGGCTTATGAAAATTAAGTACAAGTCGTATAAGAAAATGCTAATGCATTGTTCCACCTACAAGAGTGGTCTTCCTGAGTAAATTATAAATGTTCTGGGCAGATCTTTTTTTTTTTAATCTCTTGTTTGCATCTAGGAAATGTTTTTTTAAATTTTTCTGTTTTGTTCATGGCAGTTGCACATTGCAGAAAAGTAGTTGGAACCATAAACATGTTTTTCAGATGTCCAGTGGAGCCCCAGAATAGAAGCAAGATGAATATTCCATTCCGCATTGGCAACAGCAAAGGAGATGATGCTTTAGAAAAAAGATTTCTGGATAAAGCTCTTGAACTCCACATGATCTCCCTGAAAGGGCATAGGTGAGTACATGTCCCATCCAGAAGCTTATCAGAGACTTAGTTTAGTGTTCAGATGCAGAAGGAAACACACATGGGCACCATCTCAGCGTGAAGTAGCAGTTACTGTAACTTGTTGGGAAGAATCAGATCCTCCTGTTGTTTGTGGAACCCTTAGCATGGTTCCTGGGTGGAGAGCACGGCAGAGCCATGCCTTCTGGGGGCTTTTCTCAAAATTACCTTTGAAAAATCTCTTTGCTCTGACAGCACAGAGGTCACCCTCTTATCTCTGGTGCGGCTGGCACCACCCCGTTCAGTGTAAGAGCAGATCACTGTTGGTCCTGCTGAACATCAGAGAGAGTCGTTCATCCCACGTGTGCAGTGAAAAATATATGTCCTCACTCACAACAGTAGCTGCCAGCCAGCCCCCCGCCCCCCAGACCCAGACTCACCGAATCATTAAGTTAATCTAGGCTATGTGTGAGCATGATGGTCCTTCACTACATTAGGAGGAATTTCCTAGTGACTGAGATGTCTGACCACCTGTGGGGGCTTTCACATGGGAGGTGGGACACGATGGTCAGGTACCATGACTCTCCCAGGAGCAGGTGACCGGAAGGAGGAGTCATCTTGATGCTAAATCAGATGCTTGCGTTCTTTTTTTTTTTTTTTTTGTTGGAGATACTGGGGATTGAGCCCAGGACCTCGTAGATGTTAAGCATGTGCTCTCCCACTGAGCTATACCTCTCCCCAGATGCTTTTGTTCCTAATGGCTGCATCTGTGGTTCTTCTAGGTCTGTGGGAGGCATCCGGGCCTCTCTGTATAATGCTGTCACCATCGAAGACGTCCAGAAGCTGGCGGCCTTCATGAAGAATTTTTTGGAGATGCACCAGCTATGAGCACACCCTCATCAACATATACTCTGCCCTGAACAATGTACAAAATTGAAAGTAATTAGGGAATGGCTACAAACACTTAACAAGCATGGTATTGGTATTTTTCTCGAATGAATATACTTATGATAGGTTCTTTTTTTCAGAGAACAACAGCAACACATTCCACAGCTCTGCAAAGCTGTTGGGACTTAATCTTAATTCTGACTTGAACTGGAAGCATTTTAAAAAAATCTTCTTCTTGCTTTTCTAATGGTTACTAGCTTATGTGGTCTTTGCTGCTACTTTTTCTACCTAAATCTCATATTCAAAGCTGCCTGTGGGTTTAAGGATGCAAATTGCAGATAATTATGTTTAGAGACACACAAGCACACAGCATGGAGGGTAGGTGGGAATTTTGAGCCTTTGGAAAATGATAGCAGTGAGGTCTCCTGAGTTCCAGCCGTGTGGTGACTGTTTAGGAGTTCTAGACTAAAGAGCAAACTGGAGATCTTTCTTTATACTGTTATTATCATAAAGAGAGAAAAATCACATAATACTCGTTTCTATAGCAAGGTCTGTTTTTAATACCAAATAGTTTATATAGCTCTATGAATTTATATTTCTAATAACAAGGTTCTCGAAGATATACGTAGAGACTGAGAATTTGTTAGGCTCCCTGACCTTGTGCGTTATAGTGTTGCATTCTCGACAGTTATGTCCCTCCTCCCCACATCCACTTCCCTTTTTGAGCTGTTTCACAAGATTTGGAAGCTCCTTGATTCACTTTTACTCATTTCTGTGGGTAGAAGAAAGGATGGTTGATCGGTTCTTCATTTTTCATTTATGCTGTTAAACTGAAAGTGTCTGTTAGACTCCCTTATTGTTTGTTCACGTGACTGTTCTCTTTATGGTATTTGACCAGTGATGCTGTGAGTTCTGGAAGATCATTGCTGAAGAGTCTTTTCCCCTATTGTTCATCTGTGGTCAGTGTTTTTTGTTGAACATGTGAAGGACATTAAAGTCCTAAAACATCTAAACCTTTGTCAGTAAATTTCTTTACCCCCGTTTTAGGCAGTTTTTTTTTTTTAAACTTCATGCTGGGAAAACTTGAGTCTGAAAGTAGCATCTGATAAGGGTATTTTTGTTCAACCAAAGATGTGAGACCTGAGTCCTCCCATTTGTGTTTTTAATGATTCAGCACGCTGGTAGCTTTCCATTGGCTTTTGGAATGGACATTACCAACACACCACCTTACAACACAGCCCATGGTATAAAGTTCTATGAACTTTGTCCCACTTGGGCCAGAAATACGCCAGGAGGACGGTTTTGAGCTATCTCTGCATTTTGTTAGTTTGTGTAATTGAGGACTGTACTGATCTTTGGTACCAGCTCTGCATCCATTAGCTGGTTAGTTGGGTTCCCCTGCTTAGGGCTAAGCCTCCCCAGTCTTGGTTCTCTCGTCTGTAAAAAGGAGGGTTGAAATAATTCCTTTACTCATCTCAGGGATGTTTAAGGGCTTAAAACAAGGGTTCAGTGCAGGGTGTGGACAATAACCACAACAAATATTTAAATAGCAAAAGCCAGCCAGCTCATGGAATCCAACCAGGTGTTCACATATTTTTTCTATTTCTCCTCCTTCATCATCCATTCATATGATGGTTGCAAGTCCCTGTGGTTTGTAGCAGCCCCACATCTCTTGAATCTCTGCTTATTTCTATTCCCATTGCCGCAGCCAGCTCTGTCGGCTCTCAGGGGATCATTTCGGCAGCCTCATCTGCCCCCACCAGCCCCTACCAGCACGGCCGATTGGATGATCACTTCCCCTCACGGTCCTCCTTGGTACATAAAAAAGCCCAGGCTTCTTAGTCCAGAAGTCACAGCTTTGTAGCATCTGGTCTGGCTTATTCTTTCTTGTGGTTTCTTGTGGTTCTGGTTCTTGGAATGTGACAAGCATATGCCCACAATACGACAGGTAAGCCTGGAGTTCCTGCCCCGACTCTGCAAGACTGACCTTCCTTCAAGGCACCTGCCAGCCTCCTGACCTTGTTTATGTCTCCTCCATTGGAGTGATGCTCTTGTCCCTTGTTCTTACAAGGGTGACCCTTTTATCCCATCACGGTGCCTCTGTTCTGTTCTTTACCGTACTGAGGTGTCGGCTTTTCCTCTTTTCCCACTAGAGCAGTGTGGAACAAGCCTTGTTTCTCTACCTCCATCACCTGGCCTCCTGCCTGGCCCCTGGGAGGTGCTCAACTGTCTGTTTAATGAACAGGGAAGTCAGGTCTTCCTGAATTTCACAAATAGCCTGCAGTAAAGGCAGATTTTTTAAAAATTTTCATGTACATGGATTTTAAAAAAAATTTTCTAAAGCTGAATATATAGTACAATTTCATTTTTTACTAAAATTTAGAATCTTGGAGGGCTTCCAGACTCATCTAGAGATACCTGTGAAAGCTTTTGGAAAATGGTTGGCAACTGCATTCGTCTAAGTACAAAGAAAGGTAGTCACTGTTGTCTGGACACGGAGGTTCTGCAGCACGGATTTCTGGAAGATACTCACCGAGCAAAAGCCTTGACCTTTGTATGTCTCAAGTGAACACACTAATGCCCGTCTGCTGACACATGGAGAGAGGTGGATGGGGAGATAAGGATGCAGGCTCCCAGGTCAGCAGTCTGCGGGAGCCACAACTGGCCAGTCTTGAAGATTAAAGGCCAAGTAGACAGACAAGCGTCTTTCAGGCCTTCGGGAACCTGTGTAAGCCTTGGTGGCCTCAGGTTCCTTCAGATCCTCCAAATTGTCCTTCTTCCCCCAAACTTATCTTGAACTTTTTTTTCTCTTTCAAAATTTGATAGCGCATAATCATGTCAATGCCAAGCAAGAAAAAGCAAATTTGTCCCCATGTTGCTTAAGTTTACCTCCACTCACTGTTCTGTCCCCAGCACTGCGGTTCTGTTCTTTGCGCAGGAAATAAAACTGCCCTGTTCTGTCCTAGTTTATATTTACCTAAACAGCTAATGCTGTCTCATCACAACTTAGCAGATGCTAGAAGGTTTGGCAAGCCCTTGGGTGAACCATGTGATGTAACAAATAATTATTCCCTTCTCTCCCCTTTAGAGCTTCAGGAGCCACTAAAACCCATAAAATGGACAAGGCCCATTGATAGATGTCGAGTTCTGCCGAAGGCACTAGCAGGTCTGGGCTTGTATCACGCCGTGATTAATGCTTGTTTTACCATGTTCTTTGGAAGGAAAATAAAATGAGGAAGAATTTTCTCACATTTGATCAGAATGAACATAATTAAAGAGTGAAATGCTACTGCGTCTGCAAGGAAATCAATCACTTTAATTGGAAAGAAGATTCCTTGCCTCTGTTAGTAATTGGGCTCGTGGTAATTTAGAATCGGAATCCATGACAGTTTGTGATAAATTGGCTCCTTTTGGGCTAAAGAAGGTAAGACATTCTAATTATCCCTGGATTCTTCCAGAGTGGATGGAAAAGCTTGATCAAGGAGATATTGGGAGAGAGACAGAAAAGTTAGCAGTGAGCAAAGATTTATTGAATTTCTTCTTAGGAAGCTACAGAATAAAACAGTTCATTGGATGTGACAAAAGCAAGAGCTTGGTATTTGAAATCCCAGAGATGGAAATAGGATTTTCGAAGAAAATAAGGAACTGGGCATGTTAGAAAAAGTTTGTGTACACGGAAGCTCTTTAGTTAGGTTATAGAAACTGGCCCTGCTTACTTGTTAGCACACGAGAATCTTGACAACCTTGGGCCTCACTTGGGGAAAAGTATGGAATTTGTACGTTGACCGTCTAAATGTGTAAGTAATTGGCACTGAGTTTAAGGAAGTTTAAAACGTATCATTCAAATGAAAGCATAATTTCAGTTAGTAGAAACTGATGTACAGACCTGGCCCCTGTTGGTATCCTAGCCTTTCTTTCTCTTTAGATTGTCTAATGATACCTGAGGAACAGGCTGGGTTTTAGGATGATGCACTGGGTTATACATTTATTTTAAATTGTGTGTGTGCATTCTATATATCTATATAGGTGTAGATAGATAGTTCTAGATAGATATAACTTCAAACTTAAAGAAAATTTGCGATATTACTACAGAGAACTCTTGTGTGTGTCTTACCTAGATTCATTGATTATTAACATTCAGCTTTATTTGCTTTGGCCTTCATTTTCTCTCCATATATACATGTTTCTTTTCCCTTAGCCACTCAAAGGTAAGGAAGGAGATATTGTGCCCCATTACCTCTAAAAAGTGATTATTTCCTGAGGACAACAACATTTTCTTACAAAACCACAGCACAACAGTCTAAGTCAGAAATTTAACGTCGATACTGTTGACTCATCTACTGTCCATGTTCAAATTTTGCCACTTATTCCAGTAACATCCTTTAATGGCTAATTTTTTCAGCCCAGGAACCAGTCCACAATCATGCATTGCACTTAATTCTCATGTGACTTTGGTCCAAATATGAAACAGTTCTTCAGCCTCTTCATTCTTCACATCATTGACAGTTTGTGAAGAGTAGAGGCTCGTCGTCGTGTAGAACGATCCTCAGTTTGGGTTCGTCCTCTGCTTCCTCGTGATCATTTCTGGTTACGCGCTTTTGGTGGGGGCTCCACAGAAGTGATGGTGCGTCCCCTGATGCATCCTAGCAGGAGGCATCTGATGGCTGTCTGTCTCATTAGCCTCTTGGTTAACGTAGTGCCCATGAAGTTTCTCCACTGTCAAGTTAAAGAGTAATTTATAGAGAGATATTTTGAGATTCTGGAAGTATCCTGTTCTTCATCAAACTTCTGAATTGCATATCTACTCCATAAAATGGATAATACTGATGGATTTATTTGATGGTGAAGGTGAAGTTGTTCTTCATGCTTATTTTCCACTAGTATTTTTTACAACCCACTCTCCTCTCTTCCAGAGTGGGGAAAAAATCCTAAAATACAAGCAAAAGTGTGTGAAACGGTTCATTAGGAAGTTGAAAGGCATCCGTTGGAGGATATATCTTCCAGGAGCCCTGAGAGTAACAAACATATTTTGAGAATGCAAACAGGACAGACAGGTGTGCTTTTTGGTGAACGAGAAAAGAAGAAAAAGAATCCCCTGGTCAAGATATAGGGACCAGCTTGTAGAATTTTCCTTACCTGTTTAGTCAAGTTTGTTTATTTCTCAATATTTTTAGAAGTATAGCCCTTT
This sequence comes from Vicugna pacos, assembly GCF_048564905.1. Classification (NCBI taxonomy): domain Eukaryota; kingdom Metazoa; phylum Chordata; class Mammalia; order Artiodactyla; family Camelidae; genus Vicugna; species Vicugna pacos. Next base: position 43,672,671 of record NC_132990.1, read on the forward strand.
GGCCACACAGGCCTTTAATCTAATAACCAGATCATGAACCACAGAGCCTGATTATACTTTGAAAGATGTCGTCTATATAACGACCTAAAGTTAAAGTTGCCTCTGATGACGCTAGCCTAGCAGAATAGCTCCCAAGAGAAAAATAAAATCTTGGCTTCTATCTAGCCATGTGAAATGCCATCTTAAATGCCCAAGAAATGAAACTTGAAGTTGAAACATAAGAAATACAGGAAGTTACAGGTTATTCTGGGGGAAAAAAAAAATAAAGATCTTATCCAGCAGAGTAAAAGCAGTTAGAGGCTGAATCATTCCTTCCGTTCCCTTCCCCACTTTAAAACCATAGTTTCTTTAGGCTGAAAGTCCAGGGGTTGAAGCAGAAATCTTCAGGAGTTCTTGGGAAATGACCAGTGAGCAGGTTAATAACCTCAGGTAGCAAATACTCTGCTGTAAGTTATACCGGGAGAAATACTACTGAATTTCTGATGCATTTAAATCCAGGGCGATCTAACGTATTTTATAAAGAGTTAAGTTCAAATTAATGCTCCAGCTGATGTTCCCCAGTCACCTCCCCCATGGAGCCCTCCCTGATTCTCCCAGCGGCATATTGTTCAATGTAGAGTGTCTTCAATGACCTCTTTTCAGTATCTACTGACCACCAGACCCTCTCTGTGTAATATTCAATAAATGTTGACTAAGCATATAGATGACTATATTGATAGCATGGGCAGATTATCTACGTTCAGGCCTGACTGATGTTAATGGAAGATTTCGGCCCAGAGCCGAAATTAGCAAATGCTTTGCTAGATTCCACAGAGCATTCATTCTCAACTAGAGGCTCCTGCAAGTTGAATCGACATCTGCCTGAGGTTTGCAGGTTGATGGGATCTCAGTCTGGAGATACATATTGATTCCATTGTCAAGTCTTGGAAGCCCACACAGATTACTAAGACTTGTGTTTTGTTCAAATCATTCAATACTTATCATTAACTTCATGGCCCCATAGAAAATCGTGAGATGAAGCATTAGCATCTTGATTCTCGTCTTTTCCTGAAGGGGTAGGAGATTTGGGCCTGCATTTCAGCATGGACATTTATCTGGAGCCAGAAGAGGCTGCCTCTTTTGATGGTGTGCTCTGATTGGACTTTCTTCCACCCTGCCTGCTTCTTTCATATTTGTTCCCTACTGACCTTTGGGTACTGCATCTGAAAATAGCAAGGTTGAAGCTTTCTTTTAGAAAGGTAAAAAAAAGTCAGATGATCGTTGGCATCACCCTCCTGGACTTTCCCACCCTTTTATCCCAGCAGCAGGAGCACAAACTTTATAGCTGTGTGCAGGACTCAGCACTGAGCCAGAGCAATCCCCAAACCAGCTGAAGTTAGTCCGTGAGCTTGTGCAGGCTGAAAGTACTAAATGATCATTTCCAGTGTCACTCTGTTGTCGTTTCCCTTTAGCTGCAGTTTCCTCCTCTAAGTCCCTCTCTCACACCCTGAAAGCCTGGCCCAGAACTAACCTAGGAGCCTCAGCTTGGATGAGTCATTGTCATTAGCCTCCTTTTAGTCTCTTAAGCATCACTCCTGTTTAGGGCTGTAGTCAGTCCTGTATGATTTCAAGTAAAAACTCCCATCCACAAGTCACTCATCCCTTCATCCAAGTATTTAGCAAAATGGGGAACAGTATTGACAAGATTATTATCCTCAAGTGATCTGGAGCCTAGAAGGAAAATGGAAAAGTAAGCATGCAATTGTCATACTCTAGGACAAGTGCGTCTCAGGTAGGGTAGCCAGATAAAATACAGGATGCCCAGTTAAACTTGTATGGTTTATTTGTTAAATCTACTAACCCTATCACCAGGGAAGTGGAGGGCACAAGGGAGTACATGCGAGGAGGGCCGAGGAAGGCTTCCTAGAAGGACTGCCACTGAGGCCAACGAAATAGGGGTTAAGTCAGACGAGGCGGCGGATAGGGGGGTGTCCAGTGAAGAAAAAGGAAAGCACATGTGATGGCCCAGACTGGAGAGCTGCCCCAGGAAATTCAGGAGCATAAGGTTCAAGACGTGGGAGCATGGAGGTTGGAGGACTTGGCCAGGAGAGGGAAGCCTGGAGAGGCAACAAAGTCCTGCCATGGAAGCACAATGGGCCAGCCATTGTAGGATTTGAAGCAGCAGAGTGATGGAAGTTATGCATTTGAGAAAAAAATCCTTCTGACTGGAGTGTAGTGACTGACTGGATGAGGGGCCTGGAGACGGGAGAAGGGAGAGCGGTGCCTGTGGTAGTCATGATGGTAAGTGATGGCCATGCTGTGAGGAAGAGAGAGGAATGGATGAGCTACTTAGAGGATGGACAATTAGATGTGGGAGCTGAGGGGAAGAGAAAGGGCAAGAATGAGTTACTTAAGGAGCAGAAAATGGTTCCACTCAAAGGGACAGGTGAGGCAGGGAGAAGTGAGTATGTTGCTGCCATTTGCCTGTTTGCTTCAGACCCACTCCCTACATTTCCTCTGCTCTGCTTCGTGTCAGGGGGCTGACCCTGCAAACCCCATCTCCCGGATTTCCTCGCCACCTCTTTCCCAGGCAGGTTCAGCCAAAGGAAAGCACTGGCCAAATGTTAGAGGGCAGGAGGAAGGGAGAAACCAATGGATTTCTCCCTCCTCCTCTGCTCTCTGTTCAGGCACCTGCAGCAGAACTGGTGGCTGCTTTGCCCCTGAGTCCCTGCCCCACCAGGCAGCCCCTATCCCTTGAGATTCCAGTTCCTGCTTAGCTGCAGAGAGTGGTCTTAAATGAAGACAGATTTAGGTAATTGAAACTAGTGGGGAGCTCCTCTGGGGAGTTGGCTGAGAGGATGAAGAGCAGAGAGCCTAATACAGAGCCCTGAGAAATACCCAAAGAAAGGTTAGTGCAGAAAGAGACTGAGAGGGCACGGGGAGAGAGAGGAAACTATCGGGATGTTTGGGTGACACAGAAGCCAAGGAAAGAGATTTTCAAGACAAAGACATTGTTTAAGATACAACTTGGAGTGGAGGTCACGTAGATAAGGATTGAGAAGTAGTCTTTTGGACTTGTCAACAAAGAAATCATCTCAGGGGCTTCAAGGAGAGCAGTTTTATGAGAGTGGAGGGACAGAAACCAGATCTCAGTGGGCTGAAGTTTAGATGGGAGGGGAGTGATGGGGGTCAAGTCAAAAGATCTGAGGGCAAAGGGAAAGAGAAGAGGGGTGGGTAGAAGGGCACGGGAATAGAATGGAGGAGGAGGGCGTTTCCCCAGGGGAGAGCCTCGGGGGCTGTTCCCTGGGTGGGAGGGGCCCACAGAGAAAGAGCAGGTGAAGGCGAAGGAAGAGAGGGCGGCCTCCGAGCCCATGGAGGACTGGCTCCTGTCTTGAGCTCCCACCCCCCCAGACATTCCTTCTCTAGCTTTCCACACAGACTCTGGGGTTGCCACTCCACTCCTTGGATCAGCTGTCATTCATTTGCGGTCCTTTTTTTTTTATTTCTCAGCACATCTGGGTCATATGCTGTATGAAGACAAAAATAATCACTGAGGATGGTTGATCTTCAAAAACCCCCTAGGGTTTATACCATTTGGGAGACCTACATATTGTTTTTCAAAAAGCCAAATTAGCCCCTTTTTCCTCTAGCATTGAGAGAGATTGCTGTTTCTTGGGGAAATGATGAAGGGGGCGACTCACACTTAGGAATAATGTTGCTTTATGAAAATGCAAAAGGTGAGATATCTTGTCTCTGAGAGGCTTCAGTGACCTGAGACTCAGTGACCTGAGAACTGGCAGATTCACAGCTTCTATTTCCCTCTGACTCTGGGCCAGGAGCTCATTGAGTGAGTAAGTAAAATCACTCACATGGTTTACATGGTAATTCTGTTCCCTCTTTTTTTATTTGGAGCAAATTTAATGAAATTTGTATAAAATATTTAGACGAAATAGCCATATGATAGGACTTGACTGTATCCTCATGATTCCCCTTCCCTTTTGTTTTGTCTACATCTGCCCCCGTTAGCTCTTCAGAACTTAACCCTGCATGATCCATGCATGCAGTCGGGCCACTGAGCATTTCTTCCTCCATCTCGTCTGGTTGTTGTTGTAGACTTGCTCTCCACCACTCCACTCCTGCAGTAGCTGTTAGGTCCAGAGAGGCTGGTTCACTTGGAGCAAGTAACTGTCAACTCCATGGACAAGTGAAAGTGATTTGGCAGCCTGAATGGGCCAGCCTTGACTGGGGTCAAGGAGAATGGAAGAGTAGCTGGTCTGCAGAGCCCCAAAAGTTCTGAAACACACACTCGTGGATCCACAGATTGCTACACATCCAGCCTTGCCTTTCTTTGTTCTCTCTCTTGACCCCACCCAGGTTTCTGCTCTTCTTGTCCCTTTGGGTGGGGGGAGGTCAGTACCAGCCCAGGGGTAGTCCTCAAATGCTTCCCACTCTCAAATCCTACATAGGCTTGTAAATCTATTTGCTTGGGTTGCCCTGGCATTCATTATAATAAGTTGAGTAGTTTCTGCCCTAGGCTATCTTTGCTGGCATCCTTCCTTGTTGACATGTTGGCAGAGTCATTGAGAGGACATGACCGCCAGTTGACCCGAGAGCTGGACCTGGGTGATCAGAGGCTCCTCCCCTCTTTCCTCATCCTTGAAAGGTACGTTCTGCCCACCATTCCCACAGTGGGAACCATTTTCAAGGATGCAGCCTTGAGAGAGCAATGTGTTCTTGAGACCATCAGGAAAGTATAGGTGATTGACCCCTGTTAAGGTCTCTGTATAACTCAAAATTCTGGTGGGTGGGTGCTGAGACCTATTTGTCTTTTGGCTGACCAAGGCAAGCCTTGTACGTAGGTTCATCTGCTTGTTAAATCCACCACCTGCCAATCTGGAGAGGTCTGCCTCTTTCTTCGGTGTCTCCTTGCCCTGTGTATAGGGGCCAGTTTTCAAACCAACAGATAATCTTAATGTTTTGTTTTCTTCCAAGTATGTGCAAATCAAATAACATTTTTGTGATCAAAATTAAACAAAGAACCAAACATTTACTTTCCATCATAGGGATGTACTAGTTGCTGTTAAACTGACGTGTTTCTCCACAATTCCTGTTCTTGGGACTGTTTTTTCCATTCATCTGTTTTTCTTCAGATGATTGTCTACTAATTTATAAAAATATGTGAATTTGGATATACTGGTATATTTTACTCTCAATTTCAGTTTGCATCCTTTGCTTTCCAACAATCCTCAGAGTGCTATATTAAGTATGTCCACACACGGATTCACAATAACAAAAATGCTTTTGAAAAGTAATATCTTATGTTGGCAGAGTCATTGTACAGTATATGCTAATGTTCTTAATTCTTCCTCACAACCCAGTTTAGCATGGCTGGAATTGCTTCTACGCCTATGCGGTCAGCTGGGGGCTGGCTGTCAGCTGGGCTGGGGTGCCTGCCTGGGTCACACGTCTCTTATGCCCCAGCTGGTAACTGGGGCTTAACGCTCATGGTGGTAGCAGGGCTCCAAGGGGGAGAGGAGAAGCTGCAAGACATCTTGGGACCTAACTTTGAACTGGTACCATCATTTCTGCTACATTCTATTGGCCGTGGCAAGTCACAAAGTGGACCTAGATTCAAAGGTGGGGAAACTGACTTGATGGGAGAAGCTGGAAAGTCACTTTGCAAAGAGTGAGGATTCAAGGAGTCAATGTGGAGCTGTTTTTGCAATTTTGGATGACAGTTGCTGCCTCTCCTCAAGGAAGTCATCCAAAATCTTCATTTTCCAAATATCCCCAGGTTCCTATAAATCTCCATCTCTAGTCTGGCGGTCCCTAAAAATTCCCAATCAGTTTTGGTGAGGGGGCGCTTCGTGACAAGTGTCGTCTTTCTAAAGGAGTGGTTCTGTTATTGACATTACATTGCTCCTCATACATTATTTATAAGCATTCCCTGTGTGTATGTGCAAAATATTTCTGTGTGTATTTTGAGAAATAAATTGTACAGGCCTCTTTATTCTTTCACACCCCCTAGAGATGTTATAGAGGCAGTAAAAATGTCCAAATTTGTGAGAAATTGGAATAGTCAAGAGTTACCTGTATAGAATGCTGTTAACGATGGCACTTCACGCCAGAGTACCTTTCATCTGAGACACTTAGGGTCTGTTAACAGATTAAAAGTAGTAAAAGACACCGATCTAGAGAATTTTCATTATCTTGTGCTCTGAAAACTCAGATTTTCATTGATATGAATGGGCCTGAAAATACATTTTTATTACTAGGGGCATAGAAGCCTCTAGCGATGTTCTTAATAAAGCAAGGTGAGTTATAAGCAATCATCTGATGGAGGGTAAATGTACCATACTCCATTTTAAGAAAAATACAATATAAAAGTCTTACCATGGAAGAAAATCTTCATATGATGTTAAAGTAAAAACTTTGAGAAAAATAAAGACATGACACTATATTAAATTTAAAGCCAGTGACTTATAAGCAAGAAAAGCAAAGATAGTCTGATTAAGGCTGTTGCATTGTTCTGGTGTTTTTCACATCTCACTCATTTCTGTGGCCCTTTTAGAACTGAAGCTTTTAGGGCACAGAGAACAACTCCATTTTGATGTACGGCTGAGCAAATGCATGGAGAGGTTATCAATAAATAGGCATTAAATTCTAATTCCAGAAGGGGCCTTGAGATGCCCTCTCTTTACTCCTTGGTAGAACTGTTTAAAACATCCCAGGAAAAGACTTTGTTTTTCCTTTAAATCTCAAATTTCAGAGACTCCACAATAGAAACTTATTTGTCACATTTGCCTGTGGTCTGCTGTGGGCATCTATGGAATGGTGTGAACTCTGCATGGGGAGCCAGGCCGCCCTTTCGAACCATGGTTTGGGCTGCTGTGGTATGGTGCTGTGCTGAGGGTCTCTCCTCTTATGGGCTCTGGGCTCCAAGGAGCCTTGGTTATGTTCTTTTATGGAACATTGTTGCTTGACCACTCTGAACCTCAGTCTCATTTTCAAGTTCTAGGGAGGATGAAATGAGCTCATGTGACATCCAAGTGTCTGAAGAGAGTAACCTCAAATCTTTGCTTCCTTTTAATTAGCTGCAGAGAAGAGCGTGCCCCTAGGGATGAGATACTTGGAATCCAGCTCGATGCCCCTCAAACTTTATTGTGGATTTTCCTCTCCTGGGGAATCTTGTCAAATGTGGCTTCTTCTTCAGCAGTTCTGGGGTGGGGCCTGGACTATGTATTTCTAACAAGCTCCCAGGTGTTGTTGATGCTGCTGGGTCATGGCCACACTTGACATAAAGGCCCTAGTTCCTGCTTTCCCCCTTCTTTTTGGTGGAGTCAGATGTCTGCCTGCAGGAGGGTAAAACGTCTGCAGTGTGAATACTACCCTTCCCAGGCAAGCAGCCTGCACCACTGTTACTGAACCAGGTTTGTTTTGCCTGAGGCGCAGCAAGCCAAAACACCAAGATGCTGAGGTCTGCAGCCAAGAGACAGTTTACTCGTAAGGTGGCCAAACAAGGAGGAGAAGAGATTAAGTCACAAATCTGCCTCCCCACAGGCAAGAGGCTCCAGGTATATATGGGATAAAGAATAAAGAAGCAGAGCAGTCTGAGGAATGGGGAGCCTGGAGAGAGGTGATGGGAGAAAGGGGCAGTAACGGCCGTTCTGCGCGGGCGTAAGTAGGCTACAGGTCTCAGCACTTCCTGAGGCTGCAGTTTTGGGCTCTCTGATGGCAAAAGGTCAAAAGGCGCATGCCCAGTTGGAGGGTGCGCTGTCCTATCCAGTCTTAACCAACGCAGCTTAACTAGACACAGCTGACTCCAAGTTCCTGGCAAATAACTGGGGCAAACATCTTATTGTTCATGCTATGTGCTGCTTGGAGGACATGAATTCTTAAAACTACCTTGATTGATGAAGACAGGGTTTGACTAAGCATTACGCATGGTTTCACTCACTACCAGGTCAAGGCAAGCAGATGAGACCGGTAGGTCAATCCTGGTTCATGACATCTGGAATTGGAGGCAGACGATCCGGATTTAAAAACTGGCTCTCCTGCCCTCTGTGTGATCTTAGGTAGATAACTTAACCTCTCTGTGCTTGTTGTCCATCAGTCCCCCCTCTCTCTGGGGGACGGTTGTAGGGTTCAGGGAGATACAGAGTCATGCACTGGCTCATGGTAAACACCCAGTGTGTGTTACCTTAGCTCTTGTTTTTATTAGGAGACAGGTATTTGAAGATAAGTTGCCAACAGGACTAAATATTCTCTAAAGCAAAAGCTCCTGTTAAAATGTCAGCCTCCTTCCCTCCTCCATCTTGGACATACAGAGAAGAAATGGGTGGAGTGAAAACCCCCACATAGGGTCCTCTTGCCTCCAGCAAACAGGGTCAAGGGACTGCTTTCAGGGCCAGTATGTCAGTCGCTGTCACTCCAGTCCTTTCGTCGATTTCTCTACCTTATCCTCTGTGGGAGCATTCACCTCTTATTGCAAGAAGAGATAAAGGACCATGCATTAAAACAAACCTATGCATACTTGGAAACTTCACTACTTTTTAAATTGGAAAAAGCTCCTGACCAAGTGGAAGGAGCTGATCCCGAATGGACTTTAATTGGCTATTAGTGTGCTTACTGGGTGGTGGAAATCCGCTTGGCCTTTGGCTTCAGACCATGCCGGGCACACACGGCAGGCACTAATAGCCCATTAATGCACACCCTGTCACTGCTTTATTTCCTAATTAATGCTGCCTGCTTTAGGGATGGGGGACACAGCTATAAAATTGTTTTATCTGTTGCTTCAGCACTGAGAGAAAAAAAATTATTAGCACCTCATGCCTGTCACATTAACGGCTGAACTAGAAAATCAGAAGGATCAGCACAGGTTTTATTTTCTTAATCTTCATCTCAGGGAAGAGAATGGTCAATCCCCGACCCAACACTAAGCTTAGGTCAGGAAGCCTTCAGGTTCCTTATAGTATCTTAGAAGTAGGGGAATTCGAAAGGAATAACAAAGTGTAGGGCAGATTAGCCTCATTTTCCTGTGAAGCTTGAGGAGAAGGAGAGAGGAGGAGGATGACCATGAGCAGTTGGGCAGGTTGTTCACGAGACAACATCATAGATAGAACATTTGCATATATTGTTATGACAACTTTCTGACAGATGGAAATAAGTGTCTTGAGGAAGTATCTTTTTCTGTTTCTCTTAGAGGATAGAGAAGTGCTTCTCAGTGGGGGTGAGTTTGTTCCCTAGGGGTATCTGGCAATGTCTGGAGAGATTTTTGGTTGTTGCAAGAGGGCGGTGTGCTGCTGGCATCTAGTGGGTAGAGGACAGTGATGGTGCTAAACAATCCTACAGTGCACATGGCTGCCCCATGGAACAAAGAATTCTTTAGCTTGACTTGTCATTAGAGCTGGGTTTGAGAAACCCTGGTCTAGAGGATGAGAACCTCCCTAACTCTCGCATCTTTTCCCTGATAGCTCTGGAGAAATGACTGCTGGAGAGGGAGTGAGCCATTTCTGACTCCACATCCAGTGTGTTCCAGCATACCTGCAGGGACACCATACCTGGAGGAACCCAAGGCTACCTGATGGCGAGGCTCTACCCCCTAAAGCTGTGGATCGGGGTGGCAGTCATGATGGGAAAAGCCTTCCTGCCTCCAGGCCCTCAGTTAAGCAGGCCTAGGTGTCCCTTCCTTCCATGCACAGGCTCTGAGATGAACCAGCTCTCCTTGTCTTTCCAAAGCTTCTCAAGTTGTGATTCCTTGACTCTCAAATGTAGGGCACAGTATCCTTACATCTGCCTTCCATGCTGCCTCCTGGTCTGAGTTTGGAAGTTTTTGGGGATGATCAGTTGGGGCATACAGGCAGAAATTTGAGACAAAACAGAGAACTCCCAGACTGGTGACTGGGTTCACATTCCAGCTTTTCTATGTCTGGGTTGAGGCAGTTCACTGAAACTCTCTGTGCCACAGTTTTCTTATCTGTACAATAGGGGTGAGAATGATAGTGCTCACTTCACAGGGCTTCCCAGGCTGAGGGTCGAGTTAGTGTCTGGCCTGTAATTGGCATGTAGCAAACTCTGTATCAGTGGTAGGTGTTCCAGGCCTTCTTCCACATTCATTTTTTTGGTATGTGTATTAGCTTGCTAGGGCTGCCCAAACGAAATACCACAGGTTGGGTGGCTTCAACAATAGAAGTTCGTTTTCTTACAGTTCTGGGGGCCGAAAGTCCAAGATCCAGGGCTCAGCAAGGTTGGTTTCCTCGGAGGCCTGTGAGGGAAGGATCTGTTCCAGACCTCTCTCCTTTCTTGCGGATGGCTATCTTCCCCTGGGTCCTAACATGGACTTTCCCCTCTGTGGGCATGCCTGATCTCTCTGGAGATCCTAACCTCCACATCCCATTGGATTGGGACCCACTCTCACAGCCTCATTTTAAACTTAATTACCTCTTTAAAGGCCCAATCTCCCTATACAGTCACATTCTGAGGTACTGGGGGTTGCGGGGGACACAACTCAGCCCCTAACACCTGGCAAGGACCTGTTAACAACACAACGTGTTCCTGAACACTGAACTGTGATACTAAATGAAAAGAAAGCAGAGATGGACCTTGAGGCCATTATGCTAAGTGAAATGAGTTAGAGAAAGACATAGTGTATGATCTCATGTGTATGTGGAATCTAAGAAAACTAAGCTCATGGAAACAGAGAACAGATTAGTGGTTACCAGAGAGGGCAGGGAGGATAGAGGAAGGGGGTCAAAAGGTACAAACTTGCAGCTATAAGATGAATGGATGCTGGGGAGGTAATGTACAGTATGGTGACTACAGTTAACAATACTGTTTTTTAATTGGAAAGTTGCTGAGAGAGTAGACCTTAAAAGTTCTCTTCACAAGGAAGCAATGGTAACTATGTGAGGTGATACATGTTAACTTAACTTATTGTGATCATTATTTTACAATAAGCACACATTTCAGATTATTATGTTGTATACCTGAACCTAATACAATGCTATATAACAATTATATCTCAGTAAAACTTGGGGGGGTGGAATCCAACATTTCAAGTATGAAGCTTCCTTCCTCCTCCCTCATATTCCAAATAGGAACTAAGGCCCAGGTCTTCCACCTGCCTTAATTATATTCCTGTTAAGTGTCACAAAAAGGTAGGTGTTTTTCTCCCCACACTGTCCTTTGCTAGCCATGTAGGGATATGTCTAGAGTGACACTTACTATCTCAGATTTTTCTGGACCCTCATGGTTTCAAAAATTCTGTCTTCTTGTCCACCTAAGAACGCTTGTATTTTTCATACAACAAGCTCCAAAATTTGGTTTAGAAATTATGGGCACAGTGCCTATCATGCCAAATGGCGACTTGGAGGCAGGTGACAGGTGAGTGAAGCTAGCAGCCGGAGAGAAAAAAGAAAAAGACCCAGAAAATCTCTAACTCTAGAACAAATTCCCCAATAAAAATAGTTTACTGGAGCAGCGAGTAATTGCCTCTAGTTTACTGCTCAGTCTAGTCCTCAAGAAGCACGGTGGTTGGAACATTTAACACAAATTTCCTAGCTGTGAAATAGAAATATGAATAGCTGCTTGTTGTGTTCAAAGGTTATTTCAAAAAGTAATGCTAATATCAGTAAAGCCCTTTATAAATGAACTAAAGGAACTTGGAAAGTATTACTTTTTTCCCCCCTGATCATTCTTCATAGCTACTAAGCAGCAGTGGCTCTCTTTGCACTGAATCCTGGAAGCATCTCTGCATCCTGGAAGCATTGCAATGATCGTCTTCATACCTGCCAAATATTCCTGCATCACGCGTGCAAATGATTATGGCTCAGCCCTTGGGCCTCATCTAGGAGCTACTGTGTGAGAGGAGAAATTGATACACATCAGGGCATCCTCAGGGGGCTTTGGCAAAGGCCTATAAATTACTTCGCTAAAGTCATTTGTTAATCGAACAACAGACCCTGTGTGGAAAGCACAGTGTGCTCATCAGTTGGAAAAAGCTCCTCCAAATAGCAACAGATACAAACAAGGCCATCTCAGTGTGAAGGTTGATTAGAACAGGGCTTGTATTTTGGGCAATAAACTCTATTTATGACAGTCTCCTGGTCATTAAGTATCTCTGCTGTAAGAGAAAACTAGGGCTATTAACTCCTCCAGATAGAACCAGGGGGAAGAGCAATCATTTCTTTTATAAGCAGAAGGGAAGGTTCTGCTCAATAAAGATCAATTAAACATCTCTGTTAAAAGACTGCTTGGAGCTGCTTGAAGCTGGTGCCAATAGATATTCCACTGTATTAACCTGTGCTCCCTCCAGCCCTCCCCACCTCTGTATCTTGCACTGGGGAAATTTTTATGAGGACACTGGCTATTGTAAGCGCTATAAGGTGACAGCAGCTTTCACATCCATGGCTGAATGATCTTTGATGTTGAGTGACTTCTCATGCATTTAGCGAGGGGATCCCCAGAGGATGGCAGGCAAATCAAATGCTCCTCTGGATTCAGCTGAGCATCAGTCATCCTCATGAGGGAGTAAAAAAAAAAAAAAAAAACCAGAATGTAACAATAGGTACCCTGAAAGATTATGTGGTGGTCCAGGCTACTAATTCCCAGGATCAGGATGCAGGAAGAATTTGGGGAGTCCTCGGGGGTCCACTGCATAAAGAAAGCCCTCCACAATTTCCACCGGCACCTTACATCTACCACCTCATTCTTGTCCTTTAAAACACATTACACTTCTACTCTCTGGCTTAGACTGCATCCTCTTGTGTAAATTCCATCTTTTCTTGCTTTATGAGCTCACATATGGTTTTCTTACACTTCAATTATAATACCTGCCTGACAGTTAATTTTCTAAACATCTGTTCCTCATCCAAGATGTAAACCCCTATATATCTTTTCATCCCCTATCACCCATCCACCCCCAATATCTTGTTTAAAGCTTTGCATATGACACATGTGTTGAAATAAGCCCGCAAGTTGGTCTTGGGTAAACATCGTTGCAGTCGGTATCTTGATAATCGCTTTCCTGAAAGGTGGGCTGTGCACACTGGCCTGAGCCACATGAGAATTCCCACAGAATGAATGAATATGGATCTAAGCCGACACATCCATCTACATTTAAACCCAGAAGTGATTGGACTTAAAAATCCCTAGCAGTAATTCTAACATCAAAGCCCTGGGCCTCTCTGTGATAGTTTTCTATTGATGTGTAACAAATTAGTACAAACTTAGCAGTAGGTTTGCCATGCATAGCTTTATTATCTCACAGTTTCTGTAGATCAGAAGTCCCGGTATGGTATGGTTCAATTCTCTACTCAGTTCGAGGTCTCACCAGCAGATGTCAAGGCGTGGGCTAGGGCTCAATATCTGCTTGCAAGCTCCCAATTGTTGGATAACTCATTTCCTTATGTAGAACTGAGGACCCCTTTCCTTGCTGGGTGTCAGCAAGGGTGCTCTCAAGATGGCCCCCTCCATCTCTATCGCCAGCAATGCAGTCCTTTCTCCATGTTGAATCCTCTCTTGCTTTGATTCTCTCTGACTTCTCTAACTTCTAGACTCAGGTTTAAAGGGCTTCCGTTGATTTGATCAGGCCCATTGCGGGTGATTTCTCTATCATAAGGTCAACTGGCTTGGGACCTTTACATTTACAAAATCCTGCAAAGTAGCACTTAGCGTGATTGGATACCTGGAGGAAGGTGTGTATTCAGTGGGGATTGGAAGTCTTGGTTTCATCTTAGAATTCCACCTACTGCACTCACCAACATGCCGACATGAAAACTTTGTTTCTCTACCTGTACCTGACCAACTAATGTCCTCCCCTACGTCATGAGTTGCACAGAGGTCACAAACCAGCATCTGACATTAGAAGTGCTGCTTCCTTAAGAGAACAGGAAGACACAGCCCTGACTTTATTCTATGACAGAGACCTTATGGCCCACAAAGACCAAAATACTCTCTGGCTGCTGCCAACCCCTGGCCTAAGCCCATTCCCACAGTTCCCTGATGATAAGAATCACCTGGATCGTTTGTTAAACATATAGTTTCTAAGCCCAGCTCAGAACCACTGAGTTAGAATCTCCAGGATAGGGGCTCTGGGAAGGTAGAGTGAACTAGCTTCTCAGGTGCTTCACATCACCAGGCAACTATTGGTCTCAGGTGTGCCTGCCCTCTAGGTGAGGGAAGATGCTTTAAAAGAGGCGGGGTGGGCTGGGGGCGGTGTTTGCCGCCAAGAGCCCAGACCTCGCGAGACTGCGCCGCGAGACTGCGCCGCGGACGCCACGGTCTAGGAGTGCGTCGCGGCTTTGCCTCTCACCAAACTTCGCCATCTTAGGTAAGTTACATTTAACTCTGTTTTCTGGGCGAGACTTAGGTAAGTTACACTTAACTCTGCTCGGCGAGAAGTGAGGCGAATGGTCCTGGTCGGCCGTGTTGTGTGGGGACGTCGAGCGCCTGGTACAGTGCGCGGGGTAGCCACCCTCACTGAGAGGAGCAGAACTGTGGAAACACGGCTGACCCCACTGTGGAAGCCGCTCGCAAACGAGGCAGGCCCCGCAGGGCCTTTCGGCAGTCCACCGTGGCGGGTGTGCTCCTCAGAAAGGAAAACTCTCTTAAAGGACTCTTCCATTAGGTTCAGGACAGTATGAGGCCCTTGAGAAACTCGGTTCCCCACAGAACACTGGAGTATTGCAAGAGGTAATTACTGATTATTTTAGGATATAGCTGAGTTTGCAAAGGAATGTTTAATTTTATAATTGAAAACTCTGGTACTTTGCAGGAAACATGCATATTTATTTCCTATTTCTGAGGTTAATGACTTTAAAAAAAAAATCTTTGCCTGATGAGATCATGCAAATTCAGCCATCTGTGTAGCTGTTGAAAGACAGTTTTTAGATAAATTGCCCATTAATCCTTGCAAGATACAGGACTCCAGTAATACTGCTGGTTACCAGGGAGTTTCATATTTTACTAAAAGGGGGAAGAAATCAATCTTGAATCTTTTAGTCCATGACCAAGGAATCACTCCATTGATTTTGTTCAGCTACTCAGATGGGTGTGCAGTTTATCTTGATTTGATCTTATTTAAAGTTTACTTTTTTCTGGGAAGTATTAATTCGAATGTAGTATGGATAACACTGTAATACTAGGTCCTCTTTAAAGCTACTGTACACAGCTTGTGTAAATATCCTAGGGTAGAGTTTCCTCTTGATGTTTTCTCAAATATAGAACTTGAGTTTGCTCTGTTTTTCCTCTTTTTAACAGAAGAGGGAGGCAAAGGCTTGGCTAAACAGTGACCCTAAAACCCAGGCTAGAGGGAAAGGGATCCCTATTAGAGGAACAGGTAAACGAACAGGATGAATTCTGCCAGGTATGATTTAGGGTCTGTGAAATAAGGAAAAACACAACTGGCAAATGAGTATGCTTTGCTGACTGCTTTATTTTTAAACTCAGTTTTAAAAAAGTACCAGTGGGAACCAAGAAGAACAAATCTGCAAGGGGAGGGATAGTCTTCATTTTGATTAAATGCAATGTTGGAATCTTGGAGTGCCCTAAACACAGCTGGATGAACTGATAGTTCTGGGTCTGCCTGAACTAACTCCCTAGTGAATTTTGAGGTCACCAGCTCACCTGGCTGAGCTCCAGGTTGGTGACTACGGATGCTGTATTACTCCTTTCCGCTCATTTCAAGGGGAAAAGCCGCAAGTGCTGACCACCAGTAGCTGCATGTATCCCTGCTAGGGGTATCCCATTCTGAGAGATTTTCTTAGACTAATGTCTCCTGTGCAGATACCCTCCCTACCCCCCACTCCAAACTTGCAAAGAGTTTCTATAGTTTACACCTGGTGCCAGCCAGCAGCCAGGGACGTGCCAGTAGCCCCGGTGAAAGCCTGCTGCTAACAGAAGTCAGAGCAGCTGCTCCTGATGGGGCGGCCATCTTGGCCAGAGGCTGCTTGTATCTTCTGTGGGCTCCGTCTCCTGTGGTTTCCAAGGGGGCAGAGGGGAGATGCAGCGCCTAATTTGATGGGAGATAGGAATGATTGGGCTAGGTTCACTTCAGAGATACATTTTCCCCTGAAGAGAGAATTATTTTTGTTTGGCTTTGTGTTGTGTGCGGCTGGTGTCAAGGAAATACTAGGGGATGGTAATCATTGGAGTCAGGTGAACTGAGTTGAGTTTGCTGCCACTTAGCAGGGTAACCTTGGACAAGTCTCCACCTTTCTCATCTCCCATCTGTAGAATGGGAGTTACAACACCAGTCTCATTTTCCTCTGAGATGGTCATGAAAAGCCAGTGAAATATGTGTATGAAAGTGCTTTTGGAATGGCAGTGCACTCTGTATGAAGTGATGAGGCACATAGCATTCCAGTTTGAACTTAAATGAGATTCAGAACTGTGATTAGCAAAGTAAGCAGGGCCAGGGTGGGGTGAGGCGAGCAGGGTGGTAGGGTGCTAAAGTTAAGGAGGCACTGCCTCACAGGAGCATTTACTTGTGGTCTCTGAGCCAGCAAGACTGAGTCAGTGCCTCCTTAAATTTTGCACCCTAGTCACCCCGCTTGCCTCACCCAAGTCCCTGTCGTGATCAAAAGTAAAATATGCACCCTTTAAAATTAGAAGTGTGATACACTTCATTGTAACAAAGTCCACCAGTACCTAACTTGGCAGAGGTTACCACTGACAGTTTCGGGGGTGTCCTTCCCCGTGTTTCTCATACATGGACAACCTTAAACTAGGCTTTTTGTTCTCACCTCATGGGCAGCACAGAAACATGCAAAAGAAACCCACATCTCATCTTAGAACCTCACTGCTGTTCTAGATCTTTGTTTTGAGTGTATTTGCAGACTCTGGAGGGGTCACACAGCAAAACACACTTGAACCCCACTTCACTCAGCTTTCTCTCTCATAAACTTGGTCTTTAGTAACTGCTCCAGGAGCCTCATCTCCCCCTTCTTTCTGAAAACTCCAGGTACTTCTTTTCTTCCATCTCCCTGTTGGCCACCTGTGTTTCTTCATCCACTACTTCCTCTTTCCTCTCATCTCAAATTAAGACTTATTTGGCCAGCAGAGGACTCAAACCCTAGGATCTCTTGTACTGGCTCCCAGATGGGTTCCATAAAGGATCTAAATGGTAAAAGATTCCCCTTCAGGAATGGGAATGGGGAAGGGTTGTCAATGTTTAAATAGGTTTTGTTCCTGACAGAAAATGTCCATGTATACCTCTCCCTACCCTTCCCCCAAATTTTTGAAATGTGATCACATTGTACCTAATGTCTTCTGACTGGTTTGTTTTCCTCAGTACATCGAGGAGATAGATCTTCAGGAGTATTTACAAGCCAACGTCACTGTTAACAGCTGCCTATATTCCACCAGGCAGTGTGCCATAATTAAACCCCTTCTGTACTAGATGTATGTTTCTTCTTTTTCACTCTGGCAGATAATCTGCAGTGAAGATCCTCCTTTGCTTTTCCACTTCCTTGTACACTTGGAAGTTGAGTTTGCTGGGTTGAACAGGACATTGTGATAGAAGGTCATGGGAAGGATGATTGTAAGCATAAAATGGGCTCCGTCCCTGATTCACGTGTACGTGGAGTTTTCATTTATAGCTTAGGAGTTGTAAATAAAAACTGGAAGAGCTATTTTTCTAAAAAAAATCTCAGTAAAATATTGTGTGTGGCACCAATATGACTGCTTTGGGCATGGTAGCGCAGAAGAAGAGATGGGGTGTTTCCCCCTCTTCCATATAAACCATCCTGCAGTTTTGGCCTGGCTGGGGTCTGAGGCCTTGGGGGTGCTTGAAGGCCAGGGAAAGGGAGCCGTGCGGACGCAGTGCCCCCCAGTAGCTGGCTGGAGACTACGGCCTTGGTTGCAGATAGAGAGACAAAATCCCTGGGAACTCAAATGCTTAAGGGGCATTTTACTGGAGGCTGAAGTCCTGCAGGAACAGCAGGAGAATGGAGCCAGTGACATTTGGGTTATTGTTAAAGTGACTTCATGTGTAGCCATAGGCTGGCGCCTGGGGCAACTCAGGTTACTGTTGCTTTTGAGTGAATTTGCATTTTATGTTTCACACTGTATCTACATATATTTGAACGAGATAGTGGCAACATAACAGGAGCAAGTCGTTTCTAGGCAGTGTTTATCTGACTTCTGGGACCTCTGCCGTAACTCTGTGGCCCATAAGTTGGGAACCACTGAGATTGGATATTGAAAAGTGGAGTGCAAATGAAATCATTAACTCAATGTCATGGGGAGCATGCTCTTTAAAGGAACCCTGGGGCGAATTCCTGCCCTACAGAAGGAACACCCTGTTATTCCCACTCAGGATCTTAAAATGACTCCCTGATGTAACAAATCAACTTCTCTGGGTAGCTTGTTCCCCCTTCATAACGGCTCCACACCCTATAATGAGCCCTGTTCTCTGCTGCTCTCATCAGGGCAGGTAGTCGCTATCAGCAAACAGAAGGTTTATTTCTGTTTCTAAATTACTTCTGTCTTCCGACCTCTTTGAAATGCCACCTCCACCCCTTTAGTGTTCTAAAGCCTATCATCTTCCCTGTCCTTCATGCCTGCTGCTCCGAGTCCTCTCGGCCAACTTGAGCCTGAAGTGACTTCCGATTTTGTCAGCTCCTGAAGCTTTTACACTTGGTCTCATGCGTTTGATGTGGTCTCTGTTTGGGGTCTGTCACTTGTCTTCTTAGCTAGACTCTGAATTCTGACATCAGCGATGCTTAATGTCTTCAGAACTCCTTGAAGGGAGATGCTAGACACGATAGTGTAACATTTCAGTAACTTGCTGCACGATGGAAAAGATTAAAGCCAAATGACTTTTTTTGGTAAACATAGATCGTCATATATTGGATCTGCCTCAAGTAGACATGAAAATTCTTTCTTCATTCATTCTCTTACCCAGCTGGCCACGCATACGCACGTGGGTGCATACGCACGTACACGCGCATGTTCATACGCGCTCATCCCTGGCTGGAGTCGGGTATCGGCGTTTGGCCTTCCACTTAGACTGGAGATGTGTTCCTGCGAAACGCATGCCCACCAATGTGGAAAACCAAGCTGCTTGCTCATAAAAACAGAGTCTGACTGCGTGGATCGGGGACGGAGAATCCAGACCACTTGTATGACGTGTCCCGCTTTCCCAGGCCTGAGGCACTGCTCCGGAAACACTTGTTGGGTGAGTCATGGCCATGTATCTTTTGGATTCAGGTGTGCTTCCTCTTGCTCTGCTGTTGACTTTCTATGAACAATGTGTTGCTGGCTTGGGGGTTAAGAGTTTTTTTTTTTAAATGCACATAGGCCAGTGGACAACTGCTAACTGGCACAAGATCTAATATCTTGGGAGGATTTATACCAATTATTTAACTGCCTGAATACCCAGTTCCTTCATATTAGCTTTATAATAAGATGAGCTTAGGTCTCCCATTTATCCCAAGAAGACAGCCTTATCCAAATCATCTATATTTTAGCAGGCAGTACCAAACTTCAGGCCTCAAACACATTTTAAGTAATTCTTGCCATGCCATATATTTTAAGTATCATTCAAAAGCCGTTTTCTTTATTTTAAAACCGTGTGCAATATATTTTGTGAAACCTAGAACAAGTCTATGAAAAATTGATTATTTTTTCCACAGGGATATGTTAAAAGCATTTTTATTCTGCTTGCCAAATGAAAAATCTAGCAGGTGTGTGTCCTTTATATTACTTACTCCCTTTGAGTATAATCGCCATGTTCCCAAACAAAGATGGGTCACTTGGCTTAAGTAGTGGTGGACAAGGAAATTGGTATAGAACTGAGCTAGGAAGCATGGATTCCCCTTTCAGATACCTTGTTTTCTTGTTCTGTGTCTTTCTGTCAGCTCCTTGAGCTGAATCAGAGTATAACGCGGGTGCTGAGGTAAGTTTCGGGTGCTGATGGAATGCACATGTGATGATAACAGGTCACTTTGGGACCCAAGGAAGATGTAAAGGGAGCTCTACAGTCAATGATAATAGTCTGTCCTTGAGTTAGGAGTCCTCTTTTTTTTTACTGAAAAATATATTTCAATGCCCCCACTTACTTCCATCTTGGAGTTCTCTGGCCCTTATTGTTACAAGCTGGTGATGGCATTGGCTGCCTTTGCAGCATTCCCTCCCTCACTCCCTCCCTGTGCCTTGGGCCCAGAATCATGGTAGAGGGATGGGGTGTCATCAGTCCTCAGCTGTAAACAAGTCTCTTCTGAACTACTCCCTATCAGCCCTTCCATCTGGGAGTCCTGGATACTTAGGAAGCCCCCAGAACAGACAGGGTGGGGGAACTGGACACCTGGTGCGGGTGACAGTGGAGTGGAAATAGCGCCTTACCTACAACTAAGGTGGGAGTAGAAGCAGCCTTCGGAGCTGGGCTCGTGGTTGAGCACACAGCTCTAGCTTCACAAACCAGGATGATGTAGGCCATGCGTAGAGGCCCCAGACACCGCTGTGGTTAGTCATTCTGAGTACAGGGGGACCCTGTGGTGCTCTCTTAGCTGGGACACGTTGTGGAAGGTCTCAAGTGCCCTGGTGGTGAGTGTGAACTGATTCTGCATTGAAGAGCCACGAGAGTTTTTGAGATGGAGACATCTGAGAATACGATTTGACCTAAGGCTTTTGAAATTGTCTTAAAGAGAATTGAGAAGTGGTTCCTGTCCAGTGGTTGTAAACCTTTGCTTTGATGCCTCCCCCCCCCCCCCCGCTGCCTGCCATGCCAGGGGCTGTTCTGGTGGGGGAGTTTGGGAGAAGAAGCCGAGAGGCTGGGATCTTAGGCTTCTGCTCCCACTGAATCAGCAATTCCACCTCTGTTTTACTTACTGAGCTGCCAGGTGAGAGTCGTTTCATCTATCCTTTTTGTCCTTTCCTGTGGTAAACACATAACAGAATTTTCCATCGTAACTGTTTTTAAGTGTACAACTCAGGAGTGTTAAGTGTACTCACTATTTTAAACAGATCTCCAGGCTTTTCCCTCTTGCTAAGTGCGACTCTATTCTCTTTAAATAACAATTCCCCTCTCCTCTGCCCCTTCCTCCAACCCTTGATAACCACTACTTTATGTGGTGTTTATGAATCTGACTAGCCAGGTAAGATTTCTTTTCAGAAAAGGCAGCTAAGAAGGTTTGGTAGCCTACTGACGTGCTCATCATTCCTCCTTGCCTCCCACCCCAAGACAGGAAGATGAAAGCCAGGACGTCCTGGGAGGCCAAAGTGGCTACACAGTGCAGATGTTACACACAGGTGTTTAAGCTACATTGTTAGGCTCAAATTCGGGTTCTGATGCTGCGGATGTGACACCGGGCTAGTGGTATAACTCAGTGCTTCAGTTTTCTCATCTGCTAAAGGGACATGATGGTAATAGAATCTGTTTTATAGCCTTGTAGTGAAGATTAAGTGAGGTAATCTAAATAAAGCACTTGGAATAGGGCCTGACACCCAAGTGTTTCCTGTGATTATTAATGTTAGGTGACTTACTAGCATGCACAGCTTATAAAGAGAGCTGTTACTTTGGGCCTGCAACCAGCTCCCTTGGTGCATGTCTCTTGAGTTTCCACTTACAACGGAATAGACAGCTTTGACTTGCAAGCTTTCCTCCTGTATATCCATGTGTCTCACCTAGGGAAAGCCACTGACCTTGAAGAGTGCTCCGTTAATATCTTAACCCTCAAAGGGGAAGTCATGCAGTTGATAGCGCATAGCACAAGGACAGTCATCCGACAGCATTTTTTAGTGGAGGTACTGGGGATTGAACCCAGGAACTTGTGCATGCTAAGCATGCACTCTGCTGCTGAGCTATACCCTCCTCCCATGATTCAAATATTTATTGAATGTTTTGGTGTGAAGACACCTGGAGTAGGTGCTGGGGACAGTGAACAAACCAGCCCTAAATCCCTCCTCTCGTGGGGCAAGCCTTTGTAACACAGCCCTTTTAGTAAATGAAGTATTTTTCTTGGGCTCATCTAGCCAAAGAAGTTGAACAGTTTGCATAAAACTGTATGAGCTGGAAGTGAATGCTCTACACTTACTGATAGTGGTGCTTCTGAAATGGTTCATAAAAACAGATACTAAAAATGGTATAGAAATACTGGTGATTTCAGGTTGGAGACAATTTTTCAGATAACACTGATTTGCAAACTTTGTATCTCCAGTTCTCATTCTGGGGTTGTGTGTTTAGTACAGTCCGTCATGCTGAGAACCTGGTGAGGACAGCAGAAGCCTCATTTCACTTGTGCTTCAATCAGATGTCAGGAGGAATGTGGGATTCCACCTGCCTACGCCTCTCCTGGGTGTCATTCTTTCCTCCTCAGTGTGAGCAGATGACATTCAGAGTCAGGGGATGCGGCAGCTGGCATAGTTGGGTGGGGACTGATCTTCTAGGAGGAAGAAAATAGGAGTTGCCATCACGGGCTAGGGCTACCCAGCTGTGAGAAAATGTCTGTGGTACAGACACCATGCTGCTTGCTACATCCCCATGCCGTTTGTGTCGCAGCCTTTGCTATAAAGCACAACACTTCTTCCCTAGGATCCTACAAGTGCTTCACTTGTAGGTGCTTCCCATCCCAGCATTTCCAGGGTGTCGCTGACCGTCGGGCAAGGTTGTTGGGTGGTGTGCATCCCACACACTATTAGGAGCTGCTGGGACTGATGTGGTGGCCTCAAAGCCATCAGACACAATCCCTGGCAGCCGTGGGCCATTGCTCATCACCCATGCAGGTTGCCATTGTCCCCACCTCTTACCCATTAAGAGACCCCTATTTTGTTGAGGTAGAGTGGTGATCCCTTGATCTTAGGAAACAGGCCCCTCTTGTAACCCTAAGGGATGGCATCTGGAGGTCTGGGCCAGTTGTAATTAACCCATTCCATTTTGCCAGCCTCTTTTGCAATTCTGTGTGGCAGTGTGACACTAAGGAGTCAGGTAGTTTCTAGGGGGGAAAAATTTCCCAGATCAAGACAGAACCTAGTGAGGTAGCCTTACGCTTACCCCTTCTTTCCACTGTGGACCACTGTCATGGTGATACAACATCTGGAGCAGCAGCAGCCCATATACAACCCTAAGTTCGGAACAAAATGAGCATCAGAGAAACCAGGTGAAGCAGAGTGGCAGGCTATCACTAAAACTGGACTGTCTGCCCCCAGATTTCCCATTATGTGAGGCCATTAGATGTCTTTTTCACATCAACCTCTGTTAATCCGGTTTTGTTACTGGAGACTGGAAGGATTCAGACTGATGCAGCAGTTTTCATCCTTGTCTTTGAGATTAGAGTCCGACATCACAGACAGGTTTCTGCAGCTGTGACTGTTAGGTAACCAAGAGAGCACGTGGCTGAAAGGTACTGAGTCGTCTAATTTTTGACCCGGAATTGTTGAACTTTAGCACTGAGAGACCCTCAAATCCCGGGTTTCCCACATTAGGTTCCATGGAACTTAAAGGCTTGTAAGACCCTTCCACTCAGAAGGGTTCCATGGCCATTAAGTTTGGGAAGCCCTCCTAGGACACTCCCCCTTTTAGAGGAACAGGTTTGTGTCTACAGTTCTATTCCATCTGTCACTGCCTTTGTTCAGGACTCCTCCATTGTCTAGACCTCTGCAGTAGCCTTGTTTCTAGTGTCCCCACGTCCCATTGTTCCTGCCCTCTTTGATTCGTCTTGCATGACCTCCCTTCACTTACAGCTGAGCACGCACTTTAGACACTGGCACTGTTTCTGTTGCTGGGGGTACAACAGTATCCTGCCCTCGTGGGCTGACATTCTAGTCAAGGGAGCTAAGTAGTTAAAAAAAACAGAAAAATAGGCAGTATAGGAGAATAAGAACTTTGGAGAAAAATCAACTGGGGAAAGGAGAAGAGGTACAACTCTGAATAGAGTTTCTGGGAGGGCCTTTCTGAGAACATGACCTTTAGGTGGAACCCTGAGGACAAGCTCTCCAGGGAGAGAGATCAGCCTGTAGATAGGTTCTGAGGTGGGAGAAGGTTTGTGGAAGAGCAAAGAGGAGCAAGGAAGAGAGGATCAGAGCAGAGGAAGTAGTGGCGGCCGCAGTCACTGAGGAGTGGGGCCCAGTCACATGATATCTCCTGGACCCCTGCAGGGATGTGGCTGCGTTTTGTGAGGTGGGACATGTCAAGGAGGTCTTGAGTAGGGGATGGAAGTAATTGAATGTTCGTTTTAAAAGGATCCATCTACTTGCTGCAGTGAGTAGATTGTGGAGGTGGTACAGGAAGAGAAGAGACCCATTAGCAGCAGGTCACTGCAATAATCCAGGCAGGAGATGACTGCTTAGACCAAAGTGGTTGCAGGGGGAGAAGTGAGGATTGACTGGATTCCAGATGAATTTTGAAAGTACGAATAGGATGTAATGATACATTGCATATAGTTATGTGAAAAAGAAGCATCAAGTATAATTGTAGGGTTTTTTAATATGCAGCTGGAAGGATGGAGCTGCCTTTTACTATAATGGGGAAGACTGGGAAGAGCAGGTTTGGTTGCCGGGGTAGGTTGAGGGGAACAGGAGCTCAGTCTTGGACAAGTTAAGTTTGAGATACCGGTTAGATACGTAAGTGGAGACGTTTATTAATCACTTACATAACCCGTTGTCTGCATTACATTACATCTGGAGTTCACGGGCAAGGTACGGGGCTGAAGATAAGCACTTGGAGGTAGTCAGCAAATACACTGTACTAAATGCAGTGAGACTTGATGAGAATGCCCCGGGGTTGAGGATGGGTGGAGAGAAGAGGTACAGGGACTGAGCCCGGGAATGCTTCAGGCTGGAAAAGAGCAGCCAGCGATAAGAGGAAGAACATCACAAGCTGGAAGCTGAAGACATTTTTGGGAGGATGGAATGATCATCTGGGTCACAGGCTGCTGATGTTTCAAGTAGGATGAGGACTGAGAAGTGACCCTGGTCCTAGCAAGGGGAGGTCATTTATGGGATTGACAGGGCAACTTTGGAGTGGTTGGGGTGAAAGTCAGTGGAGCAGAGGAGAGGGACAGTTACTATAGACAAAACTATAGTAGGAGTTTTGCTATAAAAGGGAACAGAAACGGGTAGGTAGCTGAAGGGGAATGTGGGATCCAAGAGAATATTTTGTCAAAGCAAAAATTACACTGGACCAAGTTTTAAATAGGCAAGAAAGAGTTCATTCAAAGCTATTGCAATAGGGGTGAGAGGCCAGAAGCTGAAGCAGAGGTGGTGGAGCTTTTAGGGCTGTGGTGAGAGGGAGCTCGCTACAGGCCATCCGTGCTGGCTACTTGATTTTACCCAAAGGAAGAATAAACTTCTCTTACCTTGAGGACAGGAGGTAGTTTTACAATTTGGACAGAGGCCACTGAGGTTAGGCAGCTACTTTGTAGAAACTGGGTGATGAGGGTGCCTACCCCTTTGATAGTGTTTCAAGAGAAGGTCCCCAGGTACCTCAGAAAGACAGTCCTGGGATGTAAAACTAAGAGGCTTTACAAAAAGAATCATGTACCTTTTAAAGGAGGCAGAGAATTTGCAGTTACAAGATTTTTAAAGAAAATGCTTTAGGAAAAGAGAAGTCAGGGGCCTAGAGTCAGGGAAAATCCTATCTAAAGTTGAGTCAAGCAGAGGGGATTAAGGCCATCTTGGCCAATTTCTCAAACAGATAACGTCATCTTCGTTTTATATTTCTAATGTCTTCAGGATAATCAAGACCCTTTCCTAGTCTACAGCCTCACGTGTATCCACCCTGCCTCCTGAGGCCAGCTGATGCCCCCAGCGCTTGTGGCTGTGTCTGGACCATTCTGGGAAGTGCTGTGCAGGCTTACCTCTTGCTAGCTTTTCCTCATCTCCAGTTACCTCCCAGGGTCCTCCCTGGGCAGGGCCCAGCTCTTGCCTCATCTCTGTGGGACCCTCTCCAACACGCACCCCCGGGGGATCCGTGGTCTCCTCCTTGACGGGCCCCGGGAGTCTGTACAATTCTCATGGCGCGTCTCAGTTTTAAGGGCCTTGGTTGACTTTGAGTTCCCCAAGGGCACAGCCTATTTTATTCATCCTATTAGTTCTACCGAAAGGTTTTGTTCTTGGTAATCACATAGGGTGAGATACGTCTATGATGCTGTCAGAGGACTTGTTCTTTACTCCTTAAACATAGCTCTCATCCGCTAGGGAAGAGACCTAGAGCATTTTATTTAAAACGCTGGGCGTGCTGGACAGCTAGTGTTTCTTGTGAGCACAGGTCTTAACAGCAGTTTCCACTGCCTAAAAAGTACATGTGATAGAAAGGGAGGCATTGCCTATGTTCCTGCTTAATGGCAAGAATTGGATTCTGAGTCTGTAAGCCCTACTAGGGGTATATTTAATAATTCAACTACCAAGATAATGTGCTTGTTAAGAGCTCATGACTTTGAGGCCTCACCTGCTCTACAGATTCTGAGTAAAGGAGCTGATAAATGATTCCTACTTCAGGTTGTATGGTGATACACGGAGAGCCCTGTCAGAGCCAGTTCCTAATCCCCAGCTGTGCGAGAGGAGAGCATAGAACTCCACAATTAGAGAGTGACAAGTTGGTTTAATATCAACTGGAGACAGGGCTTCAACTGCAGAACTGCTGGATTGATGAAGTAATACAGCACTGCAGTCCATAATAGGTTTGGCAGGAGGTTTCGTGGGGTACAGGACTTTTGGGTTCAACTTTGGAGCCTGTGAGAAGAGCCGCTGCTTTCACCTGTAACCGTGCTGGGAGGCGCCCTGTGATGACAGCTGCAGACCTTTGAATGGAGCTGGAGAGGGGAAAAAGGCCTTTAGAATTAGCAGGAGAAAATGAACATGAAGACAAAAAACCAATAAGTGGTCACGGAGCTGCCAAGAGTGAAGGCAGTAACGAGACAGAATTAGTTCTTAGTGACAACTTGAAATTGCCTGGAACATTATAAAAATCAATCAGCCTGTGAAAAGCAGACTCACAGTGACCACTGGATGGTGTGATGTTTGCAATTTGTCTGGACACAAATTTAGAGAAGCCAGCAGAGACTTAGCCTAATACACAGCTTTTGGCTGTACAAAGCTTTTGAAGAGAAAGCTCAAAATTAGCTTTAGCCGGGGTTCTTTTTCTCCAGCCATCTTAAAATCAGTGGAACCGAGATGAGTTGATTACCCATTTCTCCAATCTAATGCCTGTTGCAGTTTTGCTGCTCTTATGATGTACTATAAGAAGTTGTAGCGTCTTTTCCTATTGAAATATTCTTTGTGGATTGTTTCTCTGCTTTTTATCCTCTCTAGTGGCATTAACACTGTTGTTGTGGCCATCAGATTTTTGAATAAGTGTAGGAAAATGTTATCCTACTAAAGTTATTCTGAGAGTTGTGGATGCTGAACATGCAGGAACTCCTCACGGAGTTTCAGTCCCTTGGGAGAGGCAGATGACTAGCCCTACATTGCAGTAAGTACAGAGATGTTTGGTTGTATTGTGGTACCTGTCTTGGCAGGGCAGGAATTGTGTGTGGTTTGCAAACTTAATCCCCAGAACCTCGCATAGAGCTTTGTCTGATGCTTTAAAAAAAGCTCCCAAGGAGGTGGATGTGTTGAGAAAGGAAATTTCAGATATAGGGGAAAGCAAGTACAAAGTCCCAAGAGTGTCAACAAATCTTCAGCTATTGCATGATGGCCAGGTGGTGGAGGGCTACAGGTCAAAGTGCCAGTGGAGGTGGACTCAGGTCATGAAGGGCCTGGAGTCAAAGGGTGCCCTCTGTAGGCCATATGGAACAATGGAAGTTCCTGCCCATAGCAGGTGCTCACAAGTGTTTATCACATGCCTGTATGAATGAATGATTGGAAGGACTTCAAGCCAAGGAGGCCCTTGGTTAGATTTGTCTTGGATTTCTCCTGCCATTATGAGAAATGGTCTGAGAGGGGTGAGCCTGGAACAGAGTTGTCAGTGTGGGGGTAGGGGTAGGGTAGGCATGTAATACTGTTCCTCAAGAGACATTTGGTAATGAATGAAGGTACTTTAGGTTCTTATAACTTGGGGGTTGTTACTGGCATCTAGGAACACATCTTAGAATGCACAGGACAGCTCCTAGCCCCATCACCCAAATGATCCAGCCCCAAATGCAGCTAGTGTAGGAGTTGGGAAATCCTGGTCTAGGATGAGGAAGTCCTTAGCACACAAGTTGCAGATTTACTGAAACTACAACTGAAATGTTTAGATAAAATGGAGTTCCTTACTTACATTTTGCCTAAAGCTGGTCTCTGCTATTTCATAAGAGCCCCACTTACTAGTTGGAAGGGGAAAAATTAACGCTATTGAGTCTAATGTGGTTTAGAACTTGGTAGGATCCAATAATTGTAAAGTCCCTTTGGCAAGTAATCAGTATTTGGGGAATAATTGCCCAGTCTTCTCTACTGCAATACCCTCTTCTCCATTATTCCTGATCTCCAAGTTAATATCAGAGTTTATGAAGTGGGGTGCTCGAGAGACCTCATGAAGCCCAGAAGATTCTTTCAGGAGCTCAGGGTTCACTGCTTGGTGGAACCACCATCCTATGGCCTTCAACCCAGAGTGGCTCAGCAGTGTGTTTTTTGTTGACACAGTTGGGTTCCATGTAAGATTTTGAGAAAAGCTGAAAAAAAAAAAAAGACCGCTGATCTGAAACACCTTTGAGGCCATCTGCACTGGCATGAGAATTAAAGGCTTAGATTGGTGTCCTGTGACACATCAAGGCATTTTCACATGTATCATGACATCTGTTTCTAGATTTTGTTCCTGAGAATTGGGCTGCCCAGACCTTTTAGTCATGTCCAATTTTGTCATCATTGTGTAGATGTGGATAAAATCTTTTCATCATGGTCAATATGTTCTTTACAAATGTAGCAATTTCTCGTTGAAAACTGCCCTCCTAAGGAAACATAATAGATTTCATGGTTCCCCAATGTAGAGGGAAGGTGCTAACTAGCCGTGTGGCTCAAAGTACATCATTACGATAACTACTTCCCTTTGAGGAATAGGGAGTTGGTATTACAGCCTTAAAATTACCTTTTAATACCAATAAAAAGAAATTTTCACACTTGTTCTCTGGATAGTTTCTTCAGTAATTCCTTCTGTGTTGCTGAGTCTCTTCTCTTGTTAGACCCTTGAGATGAGAAGACAGAGGAGGCTTCTGAAACAGGGCTGGAAAGGATGTGGGATGAGGGATGAGGAATTAATAAGTGTCAATTACTAGGAATATAATGGCAGTCAATATTTATTGAGTGCGTACTATGATCTAAGCATTGCTCTGAGCACTTCTCACTTACTAACTCTAATCCTCACTGCAGCCCTCCAAGTAAGTGCTGAGACAGGAAACTGAGACTTGAGGAGGTTGAGCTCCTGTTTAAGGTCACACTGGACCAACTGATTGAAACCGGTGTGATCTAGTTCCAAGGTCTGGGTGTTGGGTGTTGGGTGTTCTGTGTGTACTGGTTGTTTTCTGTGCTTTCTGGGTTAGGAACATCCATCTGCCTACACCAGAAGAGCAACATGGTGTCATCAGTGTCCTTAAGCAAAGATTTAGAACACTTAAATCTCCCTGCCTGGCTCTTTAGATAGATAGATAGATTATATATATATAAAGTGGGGGATTTGGTGAAAACTCTTTTAGAGATGGAGTTGTAAGTGCCAGAACTCTTCCATTTGTGATCATCACATTGTCACGGATCATCTCCCCTGGATTTATGTGGCTAGGGACGAAGGTCTAGCAGGGCACTGATGATTGATTCATCCATGCATTTAGCAAATATGTAAAGTCTATGATGGGGAGTGGAGAGTAGACAGGCCTATATGTGTCCTTCCTACCCCATTTCTCAGTTTTCTCCAACTATAATAATTTCTGGTATTTGTATAACTTAATTTTTAAGGAAAATAGTAAAACCTTCAGTGTTCGGATCTAGGTCCAGTTCTTACTGCCAGGAAATGCAGATCTTCCCTGCTGCAGTGTTAAGAATTGTTGTAAATTTCAGAGCTGCCTTAGTGAAATCATCTTCCAGCTTTATTCCTCCCCAGCCAAGCTTCCTGGGTGGGCTCTTCGTTAAACAGATTTCCTTAGAAGATTGAAGCACTGGGATGAAAATGGAAAGCTTTCTGCAGCCTCAGAGCACATGTTAGCAGCACAGGAGGTACTAGGGTCCTCAGAAATAAAGATCATCATCAAAGGGTGATACTTGTTTGTTTTTCATGCAAACCCGCATTTCCAGAGGACTCCAGCATTTTAAAAACTGAGGTTGAAAACAGTGCTCTCTAGATGAATCCCTGCCTCTGTTCCAGGGTGAAAACATAATTTTTCATGGGGTCTGTGCCTTTTTGGCTCTTGGAGTCATTTAGTGTTTATAACAAGAACCAGAGTGGTTCAGAAGTTTCCACACAAAGAAGGAGTGGGCCCATCGAAATTTGTCGAAGACCAGTGGTTCGGTTGCCCTGTGTTTCTGATGCCTAAATGCAAGGCGTTATGTTCTGCACTGATGAGGTGAAGGGCAAGAGACAGACATGCCTTCGTGGACCTGGCCCTCCAGTGGGAAGATGGACAGTGAGCAAGGGAAGAGATACGTGGATAGAATGACTTTTAAAATTGAGTAGTAGTGCTCCAAAGAAAATGAAGTGTGTGGAGGGAGAAGATAGCTGCTAGACCTGCCGGGAGTGACAGAGTAGACTGAGTCTAGGGACTGAGGAGTGTGTCCCTGTTGAGGTGAGCCTTGAGGTGAGTAAGGGGACTCAAGATCTATTTGCACCTGAATAGTTTCTGGTAGCAAGTAGCCTAAGTGAATGAGGTCTTGATGTGGGCTAGTTAGAGAGGAGAATTGTTAGGTAGATGTGGCAGCTGGTCACTTAACAACTAGTTGGGGAGATAATGATTCAAATCTTGTACTGTGTACAGAGCACTGAGAATATGACAGAGTGGCACAATTTGAAAGTCGCTTAGGGCCTGGCTACAGGGAGCTTGGTCCCCTGACAGGCAGCATCAGCATCCCTGGGAACCTGTCAGAAATGCAGAGTCTCAGGTCCCACCTGAGACCTGCTGAAATAATCTGCTTTTTGAGCAGGATCCCCATGATTTATGGTTTGAGAAGCACTGGCTTAGGCAACAGTTAGGAGTGAGGAGAGCTGGAACCTGCCCTCATCTGGATTACGAGTTTGTTGATGGAGACAGGCATGCGAATACATGAGTATTTAATGTGAGAGTTATAAGCAAGTAATGAGGGGCTATGAGTGTAGAAAAGGGTGTGAATAATGTCACTTGGCATGGGTGGGATGGGGTGAGTGGAAGGTCAAGGAAGGCTTCCTAGAGTAATGACACCAAAGCTGGCACAGAGAGGAAAGTTTCCATAGATTTGTTTGATGCATTAAGGGGTTTGTGGGAAGATGGTTTGGGGGAGGGTGCAGCAGTGCTCAGGAGACCATAGTTCCAGATGAGGCAAGAAGGACCTGAAATCTTGTGGTTGGAGCTTGAGAAGGCCTTGGGAAGAAGAGCTGCTTGAAGGTTTAGGAAAAGACAGGACAGCAGGCAGGCCTGGAAGGAGCACGATATACCCTCTGTATGCTGCAGCTGACGTTACTGAAACTTACCAGGAAACCCGGGCATTTCCCATAGTAACCAGGGATCCCCCACCCCTACCCTAGCTGACCTGCTCCCTCTCCTTGCACAGATACCCTGTCTTGGCAAGTGGAGGTCAGGGGTGCACTGACCCAGCTCAGCTAATTGGCCTTAAATGGTGGTTAGTGGAGTTAATGGGGGATGTGGGAGGAGAGGGCAGGCTAGCTTCAATTATTGGAAATCATCACCCCTCCTTTCCACTTGGGTTTCTTGCTCATAAGCATAAGTAGACATCCTAAGTGTTGGAGAACTTGGGAGGGACAGAGAAAACAGTACCATTGATTGCGGTTTAAATGATTTCTGTATTTAGCAAACAGGGAGAACAGATCTGAGATTGAATGCCTTTTGTCAGGGGCCAAGCCTAAATGTCTCATGACTTCACTTGAGAACACTGGTTTCCCAAACTTATTTTTTTAAGTAGGAGAACTTAAAACTGTTTCACATACTGAGCTATTGCATCAAGTGGTGTTGAGGCTGCTGTTTGGGGGTGGGGAGGGCGGTGACTGAGTTTCCCACAGTGGGCCTCCTGCTTACCCAGGACTGGAGAGCCAAAGGGTTCTCGAGACACCAGTTGGAAATCAACATTTTGATATAAAATGATCTGTCAACTCCTATATAAGATGCCAACTGTTAGCAAATGATATATTCCTACAAAGCTCTCAGTGTTCTCCTCATACCCTAAGAGTAAAACTAAAAGAAAAAAACCCCCCTGCAAAACAGACAAAAGAGAAAACAATTGACCGCCATATAACTGCTTAATAACTTGGATTTTAAAACATGTAGAAGCTATAAATGGAGTGTTAAATCATGAGGAAGCACAATGAGCATTCTTGGGAAAATGGTGGGACATCTCCCAGTCCATTTAATTCACTCCTTACTGCGGAGAGAGCTGGTAAATCCCGGCCTAGTCTCTGCCTGCCTTCTTTCTTGTATGTACGGTTAGGTGCTGGTGGGAGCAAAGCAGCCCCAGGAGAGCTCCGGTAACCTGGGGAAGGTTCCAGCAAACAGCCTTGCAGGCTGTGTCAGGCTGGTCTCCCAGGTGGCAGTTTGGAGGCTGTGATGAGAAGTCAGTCGGCTTCTTCCACCTCCCAAGCCCCAGCCTCCCCTTGAAGAGAATTTGTTAAAAAGAACAACAACAAAAAACCAAATCAAGGAAATCCTCCCAAAGAGTCCTACTGGGGAACAGCAAAAACATCCACTGTAAACAGCAGGTTTATCTTCTGACAGGTTTTGTTTGCAAATGATAACAATTACAGGTAATTTTTCATTTCAATTGGAGGAGCAGGTATTAAAAAGAGAGCGAGCAGAGGGGAGAGGGAGGCAGAGAGCCCGCGGATCTCCCAAGTGCCTTATTCACTCCCGGGTCTACAACCTAACACAGCTCGGAGGGCCAGGTAATGTCTCCTCATTCCATTAAGTGAGATCTAATTGTGGCTGCTCGGGCCGTTGGCAGATGCGGTTTCTACATAACAACAGCTCAGAGACAGAGCTGTGAGATTAATGCCTCCAGCTGTCATATGCCCCATTATCTGTGCATTTGCATAACTTAATGGTTTAGGACAGGGGAGAGAGGATGCTTAATTTAATGTTTAGCAGGCCCTTGATAGCTGAATAATTTAAGAACTGTCAAGGGGGGGGGTCAGTCCTACAGCGATTCAGCAAGACGGCTATGATTTCTGCATATTGTTAAAATTCTTAGGATCAATTTTTTTTAAGGAAAAAAAGCAATGTAAAGAAGCACCAATTTCTCTCCCCTCCTTAACCATTTCCTCCCTGAGGCAAATGGAAATTTTGTTTTTGACAGCAGTTAGAGGTCTGGAGACAGCTGAGGGGGGATATTTACAGGTACCACCTTCCTTCATCTCTTTTCTCCTCTCAGGACCCCCAGGAACATCCTCTTTCACTCTGATTTTGTTTCCTCTTGTTCTTTTTGTTCCCTCCACCATCTCACCCTTTGTGGCTGTTTTATGACCCATTTGCAATACCCCCCTCCCCTAGCCTCTAGCTGAAAGGCTGATGGGGGAGGGTGGTAGGGAGGAGCAGAACTTGCTTTAAAATCGACTAACAGCCCAACCTGCTTTCAATAGGAAACACTGTCAGGTTCATTAGTTGCTAATGAATATTATTAAACTAATCTGTCATTTGTTTTCTAATTACGTGTCACCAGGCATCACAGTGGCAGCCGAGGTGACTGCTGGTGAACAGTTTTCCTCCTTGAATCCTTTTTTTAAGAATAAGAACAGCCAGGGATGATTAGCAATAATTTGAACCTGGTAAGCCTTTTTTTCCCTCTTCGCCAGTTTTTCAGCAATTCCTCCCCCTCCCCACATTTATAATACCTCCAGGATCCCATCACCACCTGGCCTCACCAGCCCACCCTGGGTGAGACCCCAGTCCATATCAAACTAGGGATAGCCCTAGTTCTGAAGTTTTTAGCTCCCTAGAGACCACCGCTTTCCGTCACTTCCCATCATGGTTCTGTGGGTCTGGAATTTGGGCAGGACTAAGCATCTTGCATGGACTCAGCTGATCTGGAGGGTCCTAGTTGGCTTTGCTTACATGCCTGGTCCCTTGACAGAAGGGGCTGCCTGGATGCAGGGCTCAGCTGGCCCCGCTTCTCTGTGTGTGGTCTCAGCCTCTCCACGTGGTCCCTCCAGCAGGGCTGAACTCCTTACTTGGTTGCTCAGGGCTCAGAGTGTGTATTCTGTAAACTAGAATAAGAAGCCTTCATGGTCTAAAGGCCTGACCTAGAAGCTCACATAGCATCATTTCTACCATATTCTATTGGACGGTGCAGTCAGGGTCTACACAAATGCAGTCTACTCCTAAATTGAGCTGCTGAGTGCAGCTCAGAAAAATTAACACCCCTACAGAGTGCCCCACCCCGCCCCAAGCAGGTGGATTCAGATGGCAGTTGGGTCATCAAAGTTGCCTGGTCTGCCTTCTCTTGTGTTTGATTTCTCTCTGACTTCCTATGGTAGTTACAAGAAAGGTTTACTGGATCCTAGAGTGCCCAGTCTAGCTCTTGCTCTCAAAGGAGCTCATTTGATCTAATTCTTAGCTTTGTTTCTCAGAGGCATGAACATACTGTCACTTGAACATGTCTACTTCAAACCCCTGTCTGTCTGAGATGTCTTTTGCTCCTTTCAAATAGGTCATACCACCAATTCCACCCTTCATTTCCACACTTTTCTTCAAGGTCTGACCAGTATTAATCATTCCTTCTCTGAGTCCATACCTTCCACTTATAAACATGCTCAATCTTGTCATTCGAAATAATAAAGTGCTATCTTTTTTGAAAGAGTTGTCTGTATGTATCTCACTTAGCCTCACTTTATTTTTTTTCTCATCTACTCCCCTGCTCATTGCAATCAGATTCTTGGACCTTCCTGACAAAGATTACCAGGGGTTCCTGATGACGGTATTCAGTGGTTGGACAGGTTTTCAGTCCTTGCTTGGTTTTTCTGGACTCCTTCCCTCTGACTTTTAGTTGTTACTCTACCAGCTCTTCTATCCCTGTTTCTTTTCAGAATCATTTAATTTTTTTCACTTGACTTCTCCCTTTCCCTAATCTTAATGTTCCCCTGAAATCTGTTCTGAGGTCTTTCTCACACTTTGTGTTCTACCTCCATCATGCCAGTCATGAGCATGTCAAGTGCTGCCTAGACTGAAGACCTCCAAACAGATACCGCCCAGACCCCTTTCCTTAGCAAGAGGCTTACAATATAAAAAATTGCCCACTAGACATCTTGACCTGGATGTCCCACAGAATCTCAAATTTTACATATCCAAAGTAGGACCTGTCAAAGAAGAAAAAAAAAAAGCACAACCTAAACAACCTAAGGGCACAACCTCAGCCTGCTCCATTTTCCTGTTTAAAGCCTTTAGCCTGCAGTTCTTGCATTCCTTTTCCTTGCTCTGTGTGTTCACTTAATCACTAAATTGTATTGGTTCCCTTTCCTAAGTGTGACTCACCTTGCCTTCATATCAATCCTTATTATCTGGTCAGGATGATGGCAAATAGGTAACTGGGTTCCTTTCCTTTCCTTTCTACCCTTATTCTGTTTTCCACACAGCTACCAAAGAAATGCTTCCTAATGCTAATTTGAATAAATCATCACCCTACTCCAGATCCTTCAATGGCTCCCCATCGTCTAGAGATGAAAGCTGAAACTTTTAACCTGGCACAGTAAACACTTTATACCTCCCAGCTTCATTCCTCCATTCCCTTCCTTACACGCTATGCTCCAGGCTCATTGCTGTTCTGTGTTTGTTTACGTTCATACTTGATGTTTTTTTTCCTGCCTAAAAACCCTCCG
Source organism: Vicugna pacos (assembly GCF_048564905.1). Taxonomy (NCBI): domain Eukaryota; kingdom Metazoa; phylum Chordata; class Mammalia; order Artiodactyla; family Camelidae; genus Vicugna; species Vicugna pacos. The sequence continues at coordinate 43,708,558 of NC_132990.1, forward strand.
TTCCTCTATCATTAGGCAATTCCTACATATACTCTAATTCTCCACTTAAGTTTCTGTAAGATATTTTAGATCTTGTTCCCTGAAAACATGTGGCAATGTCTGGAGAAATTCTTGATTGTTACAAGTTGGGCGTGCTACGAGTCGTAGATGCTGCTAAACGTTCTGTGGTATACAAGATGGCTCCCCACAACAAAGAGTTACTTGGCCTGAAATGTCAGTAGTGCTGAAGCTGAGTTTTAGATCGGTTTTCACTGTACTGCTATTCCTTTGTACTTATCTCTTGTATCTTCCACAATTTACTTATTTGAACTGAGTCTATCCTTAGATTGTGTGAACTGAAGGGCAGGATTTTATATTCTGGCATGTAGAACATCTTAAAGATTACTAATTTTGAAAATGACTTTATTTCTAAGTTTTTCCTGCCTCCTGTACTGGCTTTTCTTGAAACTGTTGTCAGTCACTTACATTTTAGAGTGAATGAGGCTTGGTTGGTTTCTTGAATAGGTTGATACTGGTGTAGGAGAGTAGCTTGAGAAGGAGATTGAGATACAAAGGAAGTACTACAGTTGTTTTTTTTTTTGTTTTAAACTACGGTTGTTGCTTGTCTCACAAGCTTATCCTCGTCTGTGGATCCTGAGGGGCTAGAAGCCTGCAAACTACATTTCTAAAATTCCCCTGCCACATGACTTCTAGTTGCCTTGTGTGAATTGGAGGCACTGGTGAGAGATTGGAGGCATAAGGAAGGGAGCAGTGTTTTCTGTGCTTCTGCAGTGCAGCGGAGGCAGTAGAGGTGGTAGACGAGTCTAGACTCGAGGCCTCCTGCCCTGGTGGTGGGTATTCCAGCAGGAAAGCACCTGTAGACTTGATTGCAGGAACAGTGACTGCTGTGGGCAGATTTAGGCTCAAGACTTTATGCACAGAAACCATGGCTGTTGTTCCAAAAACACCAACAGTGACTGTTTCGGCAATAGCATAGAAATCATGGACTCCAAGTAACATTTTTCCTTTGTCCCTCCAGTCCTAGGAATGGGGGCAGCTCTTTGGAATTCCTGGCCTCTGGTCAAGTTCACGTGTTCTTTTCTCTCTGCCAGCTCTTACCAGATTTTTGTTTCCTGTGTTACATTCTCTGAAATTCCTCCAGTGGTTTCTGTTTTCCTGATGAGACATGGAATGACACAGGGCTAGTACAGCACAATCCCATTCCCAGGAATCTTTCGTTGTTTTCTGGGTCAGTGAGGTTTAAATTAACCCTGAGAAAGTTTTACTTCCTGGACATTAGGGTGTGAATCCTAGTAAATGTGGTGTTTGAATTTTAATACAAAGAGAAAAATAGTCTCTTACAGAGGTAATAACTTTTCTGATGGAGAAGGGGTTGAAAGCAAGATTCCTCTACCTCACTCCCTTTAATCTTTCTAGCTGTCTAGCATGGAATGAATTGATAGGTTTGACTTCATTCTCTATTTTTGGAAATTAAAAGCCAGTCCTGATTTTTTTTTCTTCTGAGGAAATACATTCATTTCTTGGATCCAAGAACTCTGCATACCAACCACTGACGTAACTACTTTGACAGTCTTGCATGCTCTATGGGATGAAACAATTAGGCAGGAGCTGGAACAGCCTCATTTTCTTTGTCACATAATCATGCACCAAACAGGAATCTTTTTCTGAGAAAACACTGAAAACTTGTGATGCCTTCCTTCCTGTCATAATGAGAATAAAATTCAAGCTCCTCTGCCTCTGCCTGGCCTCCCCCCGCACCCCCCAACATACTGGCTCACACACTCACCAGGCTGTCACCATGCAGGCTGCTTTTCTGTTCTTCAAATACGAAAACCTTGTATCTGTACCCGACTCTGGGTTTTCATACTTGATCCCCAGAACCCTCTGCCTCTAGATTGGCTCGTGGTTAACCCTTTACTGTCCAGTTCTCAGAGTTACTACCACTTCTTTAGAGATGATTTCATTAATGTACCTGCATGGCGTTGCTCCTCACCCCAAGTTATTCTCCACTGTTATTCTCTTTAAGGTTTCATAGTTGATATTGCCGTATTGTCTGAGATCATACAATTTATTGTTGATTACCTGCCTTTTGCCTCTAGAATGTAACTACGAAGACATGGAGTGTATCTGTTTTCTTCTCAGCTTCATCTCCTGAATTTAAGGTCTTGTGTGAAATATACTTGCTGAATGGCTTCATTACTGTCCCCACTGTGCTGTTGAATTCAGCAAGTATTGATTGCACGTGCACTCTGCATATGGTACTGGGGTGAAAGAGAGCAGGCACGATGCCTCTCGATTAGTGTTGAGCGTGGTGGGAATGGGCTATGTCAAAACCACAACCTCCTCCCCAGCAAAAACCAGTTGCTACTGAGAACTCAATGTGTCAGGCACTTTGGCAAGTATCTACAGACTTCATCTCATTCAGTTTGCTCAGTGCTTCATGATGTAGGTATGAATAACCCCATTTTATGATGAGGGAACTGAAATCTAGAGGGGTAGTAACTAAATCACATGGGTAATATATGAAAAAGCCCCAAGCTGAGCTTAAATCTGCTGGAGTCTAAAGGTATACTTGTTACCTCTTTACAACATGTCTGTTTTCAAACACCTTACTTTGCTTTTCAGGATACTTGTTACATAACAGAGGTAGGATTTGATTCTTTTTCTTTTTTTAATGGTAGTGCTGGGGATTGAACCCAGGATCTCGTGCATGCTAAGCATGCTCCCTACCCCTGATCTATGCCCACCTCTGGACTTGATTCTTTAAATCACATCCTCAATTTGAAAGCAGTAGATGAGGGAAAGAACTTCATTACTTATTGTCAGGCAAGGAGATTTGTTAGCTGAACAATAAAGATTCTTCCAAACACTGGATTCTTGCCCTTAACTTAATTGCTAACTCAGAGCTCCATCTTCTGATTTTTTAGGAAAAGGTAGTGAGGAAGAGAGAAGTGAATGGGGTACATGTAGGAGGTAGATCTAGTCTGATTAAACTGAGAGTTGGGTCTAAAAGTGAGCCTCTTTCACACCATGTCTAAGAATATTCTTTGCTTTGTCTCATCTTCTGCCTTTCTACCAATTAGAAATTCATCCTTACTACAAGCAGTTAACATTGTAGCAGAGACTAGCTCTAAAATGGCTATCAGCCACTCAGACCTTGGAGTTAGTGAACTTAAGCATTAGGATGCTCTCCACCTATTTGGTGTCTATTGATGAGAAGAAATAGGAGATCTGATGAAAGAATTTTGGAGGCCTGCATTGGGAGGGCAGGTGTATTTTTAGGCTATTGCGGGACTTGAGGGTGCTAGCTGGTTGGGGATCAGAAGTGGGTGTGGCACCTGGTGGGACAGAGGATTGGAGATGTCCAGGGCAAATGCTTTTCCAGCCTCAAAGGACCAGAGATGACTGCATCCTGTGGGCCATATGGTGATAGCTCTTGACATCTCGTTTGCACATCCTTTTCCATCTGCCAGTGTTGGAACCTCTGCTTTCATCTTTTTGTCCCACTTTAATTAAATGACTTCAAGGGAGATGAAGGTAGCAGAGCTTGCCTCTTGTCTGCAAAATTTCTACCTAGTTATTTGACACCCTTGGAATTTCCCTGATGAGCCTTGTGAAGTCATTCACCACTGGTCAGAGTTAATCCTCATGGTGAAGAAAAAATAGGAGAGGCCACATGTAAGCATTTAAGTTACAGAAGGATGATTCTTTACAATATTCTTGCCTTGATTCTTTGGGGTGGGGATGACGGTAAATCTGCTTTTACTTTAGGGGAGGAGGAGGAACTCCTAGCTTTCACCAAGTTATTGTAGAAAACAGACCTACTTCACCCTACTGGAAACTATGAGCTTTAAGCAAACAAACTCTAGGAAGCCTCTCGGTAATGGCAGAATAAATCTACCCTTACATTTCTCTTGAAATAACAAGGAGATGAAATACAAAGAGAGAACCCTTGCACTCCCTAACATAAATCAGCCCCGTTGCTGCGATCAGCACATATGGTATGATAACACTGCCCACTGCTCTGAGACCTGCTAATGGAAGACCATATGTGCTTCTGCAAGATGAAAACACAACGGGCGGGCCTGGTTTAAGACTCCGTCGCGGCCTCGAGGCTGAACTTACTTGCATTTATTGGTTTGTGTTTCTGCTTTAGCACTGTTCTTACCACCATCGTCTCTCACCTTCCCTCATTTTTCCTTTCCTTTCTTTCAGGAGTTGAGAGGGCTGGGTAATTTAAAACCTTGGGTTTGGACTTCGTAGAGTTCCTTTAGTGGCGGTGGACTTGAGAGCCAGGTACCAGGAATTGATGGTGCCTTTGGGACAGAGGAAGCTTTCTGCTTGAAGATTTGCCTTGCCCCTTCCCCTAGCTTTATTAAGATATAACTGACAAATGAAAATTGCATATATTTAAGGCGTATAACATGGTGATTGGATATCTATATACATTGTGAAATGATTACCACAAGCAAGCTAATTGACATCTGTCACCTCAGTTACCCTTTTTTGGTGGTGAGAACACTTAAGATCTATCCTCTGAACACATTTCAAGTGTATAATACAGTACTAACTAGTCACCATGCTGTACCTTAGATCCCCAGAAAAAGGCTAATTATAAGGAGTTACAGACTTAGATTTAAGGAAGGATGAAAAAGATTTTTTTCCCCACCTTGTATTTATGTTTTCCCCCTCTTCTATTTAAATGTAGACTTTGAAAAAAGTGAGAGGGCCCAGTGTTTACGTTCCAGCATAAATGTAAAGTGAATGAATGTATGAATGAAGCAGGCTACATCGCTGCTTCGTGTTGTAGGGCTGAGCACAAAGGAAAGCCGAAGAAGTTATTAATAGGACCAGATGCACAGCACATCTTTTTGCTTGTTTGGCAGCCCAGAGAACCTTGTGAACATAAATGCATTCATCTGTGGAATGACCCTTTGAGAGTGGTGTCTGGTTAACACATTCCTCTCTGATTTGTTATGGCCCACACTTAGCTTTTTTCTATTGACAGGAAATCTTAGGTAGGTCTGAACAAGCCCATGATGAATGCCAGACCTCATGTAGACAGTCTAATGGGAGAGAAATTAAAAAATGCATACCTGTTACTGAAGTAACATTTAGTTACTATCTTTTGAATAAAAAATAATGCTTGATTCATATTAATGAAGACCTGCTCGGTTATATTGTTTTGAGTCCCTGCCCACTGCCTCCCCCTAAACCAGGATGTTTGCCGGGACCCTTCTGTGCAGACCAGGTGGTGCCTCATTGTCCAGCAGAGTGACAAAGGTTTAGTATGAGGTCCTGCATATCCACATATTTTCCTTGCTAATTCATCCAGTGCCATTTTCAGTGCTGTGGAATCCTGTTTCAAAGTTAACACTCGTCCTTTAATCCTTAAAACCTTAGACGTCGCAAAACCACCCTGAAAATTGTATGCTATGTTAGAAAACTTTTCAGAGGTGGCTTGGGAGACTTCCCAAGTTTAAAAAAGGATGTGGCTCTGCCCTCAGCACTCTGCCGTGGGGGAATAAATGCCAGCTGTTTCAGGTGCTTTAGGTAGAGGGGGGAGGTGGCATTGTTCAGGGCAGAAGATGTCCTCCCTGCTTCCACAGGCCGTTGGACTGAGAAGTTAGCTAAGGCTTCCTCAGGGCTGCACTTGTTTCTGTTCATCACAGACCGACAGAGTTTAGAAAGGAGTGACTCCCCTTTGTTTCACAAAAAGCTCTTATACTTTCCTCCTCTTCTTGTCAGAGGCCCAGTGGAGCGTGACGCAAAGCTCCAAAGACAGGTGAATGCAGGGCAAACCTGGACGTCCAGAACCAAAGGGGTTGAACTGTGGGGTCAGGGCACATTTTCTCAGCATCTTCCTAGGATGGGATTGGGGTGGGGTGGAGGAGCAGATGGGGTAGTCAGAGACCCAGTCTCTGACCCAGTGCAGAGTCAAACCTTGAACAGCCTGTTACTTGAAAGTTAAGGAGTTTTCCTAAGTGGCTTTATGTGAACTTAAAGCTCTCTAGATGGAGAGACAGAATATGGAACTTTACAGCCCAGTTTTCTGTAGAAGTCTTCCTGTAACCCTGGAAATGTTACTCTCTGTTGATCAACAGCAGTAAAGCTGATGTCCCCTCTGGTCATCAGGGAGATTGTCCCTCAGGCACAAGGGTCCAAATACTTCCTCTCCTCCTTAGAGTGAGCTGGAAAGGTTGCGGTATCACCTGACAACCAGCATCCTGTTTCTCCCTGGAAAACAAGCAGTGGTCGGGAACTCCTCGAGTTTTCAGGCTTTGCCTACTCAGATGGTTCCAGAAACCAGGATTTGATTTAAGTCAGTGAGGCAGATGGTGGAAGACCTGGTTGAAGGGCATGGCTGTTACTCAGCTCTAGGGATGGTGGCTTTTTGGAAATGTGAACCTAGTGTGGCCAGATTTTGACTTTTTCTGAAAGCAGCTGGAGGTCCAGATTTTTATGATGGTAGACACTTCAGATTATGTATGTACGCATACCTAAGGTGCTCTTGAGGGAACATTGCTGGCCAGTCCCAGTGTAGTCCCTTCTACCTGTCTATTACTGATGTGGAAGAATCTTGGGAGCCTTTGATGGGAAGTAAGTTAAGGTAGCACACACACAACTCCCACAAGGTTTGATCTGTTTTTTGTGTTCATTGTGATGGAATCCAAATTATAGAAGCTTGGAGTTAGAAGGTAGGGCATGACAGCTGGTCCAGCTAATCATTCCAAGGTACCCTTGTGGGAACTTGGGATCTGAGTGAGATTGAGCAGGACTGCTGCTTATATGGCCTTTCTGTTTGACTAACACAGGATATGGTGCTCTGTAGTGGAAAAGCTGCATAACTGTCCGTGATGGTGGTGTGTCATGGCATCTCCATGCGGAGGTTCCCTCTGCCAGCAGGGGGTGTTGCATCATGGACACACTCCCTCTTTCCCACACCCTGTGCCCCCTAATCTCAGGGCCAGGTCCTTTTAATACTTTCCCTTCTCCTGAAGTTACCACCTCCCTTTTGTTCCCAAACTAAGGCTTTCCCCAGACTCCTCCATCTCTGACTCACAAAGTAAGGTGTAAATCGCAACTGTTCTTTTCCTCTTACCTACTGTCACTTCTGGGTAGGGGTGAGACTTAGCATCCTAAAAGTGGTGGAGGGGAGAAAAGTCAAGATGGTCTGTACCCTGGGTGGTGACTTAAAATTTTTTCTTCTTCTCTTTTGGTTTCTATGGAGATCTGAAAAAATTTAGATATCTCAACTGAAGATTTAATACTCTGCCACTAAGTCAACATATGAGACACATCTCCCACAACTGCGTAACTTTAAACCATGATGGTTTTGTGTAGTATCTCCCTACTAGTATGTTTAATGTAGACTGAGGTGAACATACTAGTAGGGAAATGCTATCTAAACAGAAGCATTTGAATAAACACTGTTAAAGGAATGAAATACATTACATAAGGTTAACTGCATGGTTGTCAATGAAATTCAACAAATATTTATTGACTCCTTCCGGTGTCCCTACTACTGTGGTCATCTTATCTGTGAACCGTACTGATATCACTGTAATAGAGGGTGAGATTAAATGACATTACTTGAGGGTCAGCTGGAGCTACCTTGCCTTTTAAACTTGTTTGGATAAGAGGTGGTCTGTCTGCCCTTCATGTACTATATGGAGTGACTCTTTCGTATCAACCAACCTCTGTAGTGTTACCATTCTATAGGAGAGTGGTTTCCAGGAGCACATAAAATCTGTTAACAGTTAAATTATTAAGGTATAAGTTTTAATTTATGGAACAAACAATGTTAAAATTGCAGTGACAATTACCTCCTTGTAAAATGGGCATTGAATGAGGTAATGCGTTTAACTGACCTTTTGTGAGCTCTTAATGAAGGTGAACTGATAAGCACTTTCTCTTACTTCAACTCTCCCTACCCTCAGAATTCAGTGTTTTCATGTTTCCTTAATCTCTTTTAAAACTTATCCTTGTGCATGTATAATTTGTTCATGTTAGGAGGCTTTTATTAGCTGATGAAAGAATCCCGAACTTCAAGTGGGATTAGATGTGATGTCATTAGGGCATTGTCTCCATTTCTTTCTCAAGAAAGAGAGGTCTGCCCTTGTCCAGAAGGCTTCATCTTCAGGCTGGCTTTTTTCAGGGGCTACAAATGACTCCTCTTGTTGCAAGCTTGACACCTGCGTACCGGATGTCTTAGTCTGCTTGGACTGCTGGAACAAAGTACCACAACAACAGGAACTTATTTCTCACTATGCTAGAGACTGGAAATCCAAGATCAAGGTGCCAGCAGGGCCAGTATCTAGTGAGGGCTTTCTCCTTGGGTTGCAGACTGCTGCCTCCTCTGTGTCCTCACATGGCCTTTACTTGCTGCCTGTGGGTGGTGAGAGATAGGAAGCAAGCACTTTGGTGTCTGTTCTTAAAAGGGCACTAATCCCATCACTAGCACCTCACCCTGATGACCTCGTAACCTCATTTCCCCCTGAAGGCTGTATCTTGAAAGTTGGGGATTAGGACTTGTACATATGAATTTTTAAGTAGGGGGATGCATTTCAGTCTATGGTGTTGGACTTTCCAGGCAGACATCTTCTCCACATACCGTCAAACAAAAGCTCTGTCTTTTACTTTGGACTAAACGAAACCTGTCATAGTAGCCAGGGAATGCCACAAATGGAAGAGCTGAGTTTTTGCCCCTGACTAAATAGAATCATTGTAGGGGGTGGGAGAATGAGATGATTTGGATTGGCTTGCCTTGAGGGTGGGGAGGTTCTGCCCCAGCAGCGTGGCTCCCACCCAAGGCAGGAAGGGAGGCACCAACAGCATCTGCTATGTTTAACTCACCTATTCCTCTGTTGTTGGATAGTCACCTTGGTGGTGGTGACAGATTCCTGTTCTATAACGTAACTAAATTGAACTTCAGAATTTCACATGAAAGCCCATTAATGTTTGGTTCTTGGAATTTTTGTCTGACATGCTCAGCAGTGGTTGCTGCTTAATGGACAAAACCTAGTACCCCTGAAACCAGGGTTTCCAGAAAATCAATATCACAACAGTGGAGCCCTTGCTTCCCTGCTAGTATCCCCATAAAGAGCTCCAGTCTGGGCAGGATTTTTGAGTTGCTTTTCTCAGGCAGCATTGTTCTAGAGAGTGTGTTAGTGGGTTATTGTCAGAGCTCAAGGCTGTAACCTTTTGTTGCCTCCAAGAAGCAAAGGATGCTTAAAAGTTACTTATTTATGGGTTCTTAAGTGACAAATCAGGTCATTGGGGTTGGGTTTGCCACAATTAAGACTGATGTTTGCTTATATTTAGGAAACCAGATTTTAATTCCTAAAGTTTCTGGCTTTTTGTCATCCCATTTTCCATGTTTCGTTATTACACATAGTTAAACAAATTTAATCTGAGCCTCTGCTATGTGACCAATATGCTAGATACTCTGGGGGATAAAAATGATGTGTAAGAGGTGGCTAGGTGAAGGAGCAAGACTCACCACATGGAAATGGTGTTAGAACAGCCCCATCCTGAGTGTGTGGACCAACAGAAACTTAGAAGAAGAAACATCCCAGTGGGTTGAACTTCTCATGGGCTTCATGGTGGAGGTGGCATTTGAACTGGGCTCTGGGTAGAAAAGAGAATCAGGGGCAAGAGTATTTGCCAGAGGGTGAGAATAAGTGCTCGTGTGGTGTGTGTTGGGGTCCCTTGGGAGTCAAACCAGAGTAGCAGACGTGTGTGTGGGGAGGTGGGACAGCGGGGCAGAAGGATAGTTGTTCTTATCTGGATCTCCTCCCCAGATCTAAAACCTAACTTTTTATTTGGGGTGGGGGGTGCTTTCAATTGCTTAAAAAAATAGAAAGGCAACACTGTGAAACATGATGTTTGGAATCATTGTAGAGCCCTTATGAGAATGTCTCATTGGTGACAGCCTACTTACAGTTTGTTTTATTCCTTGGGTATTTTTCAATGAGTTTAGAGGCACATTTCAGTAAAGAATGTAAATGGCACCCCCTTTTGGGGGGGTGCTGTGTCCACTGCTGAAATTTAGTCCTGAGTCTAACTGTAAGAGTATGAAGATGCAGGACAGAAAAGGATGGAAATTGAAACCAGGGAGGAAACGCAAGAGGGGAAGGCAGGTGGATTATGAAACTATGACAAGTTAAATAAAAACGATTCCATCGATTTGAAAGTAAACCCATACTTTTGGGTCAAATTAAAATTGATATTTTCATTGTCCTCTAGAAAGTTGGCTGATGTTGGAGCCACAGAAGATGGGTAAAGTTTACATTAAGCCTTAAACAGACCTGACATTTTTTCATCAGTCTTCAGAATTTTGGGGTTCTGTATGGCCTGGGTAGTCTAAAGTAATGGCCCAAATTTAGAATAAGGCTGATACTTTCATCGAAAATTTATGAAGTATAAATGAGATGATTCCTAATGTTTTGAGTGATTCGGTGCTGGTAATGAGGGTATTGGTGTGACAATCATTTATCTAAATCCCATCTGGTGTGGTTTACTAAGGACTTAGATCTGGTATTTTGATCTTTCCTTAAGTGTTGTTTTCCCGAGGGAGGGATTGGCACTGCTATTGATGGGGAGGTTGGAAAGACAGCCCAGTGTATCTCCGGGCTTGTGAGCGCAGAGAAGTTTCTGCTCCCTGATAGTTGGGTCAGTTCTCCATCCCGCGGGCACTGACAATTGAGCAAAGAAGAAGAAAATAACCCCTGGAAATGAAGTCAGACTTCCCATTCCAACAGGGTTGGCCCTAACAGTTAGCTGCACACTGCTAATGGGGGCTTCCAGAGGGTGTCATTTATTGTGTGTCATTAAAAATCCTGTCCATCGGGTTGGGTCCCCCAGACTAGTGATGGAGTGAAAAGAGAGGGATTGGTGTTTCTTTGAAATGTTGAGCCTTTCTGGTGCCAAGTGGAGAAGTCTGTTCATCAGCTCTTGATTTTTGTTGGGAGCCAGTGTCAAGAGTGTAAATATTCCTTATCAGCTCCGGGAAAGGCACCATTGAACGTGGAGAATTGGAACAGAATTGTGATGGAAACTGGGATACCCTGATTTTAACATCGATCCCTGTAATAACTTACTGTGAGAACTTGGGCTTGTCCCTTTATTTTGTTGGAACTATTTCTTTCATAAAGAAATAAATGCTAGACTACCTGTTTTGGAAGGATAATGGGAAAAGCAAATGAGATGAGAAATATGCAGACCCTTGAAAAGCATGAAGGTAATATCATGGATATTTTTCTCTTTACAAAGGAATACATTGTATTCTAAAACCTTTGGAAAATATGAATAAGCATAAGTAAAAATTTAACATGAAAACCATAAAAACCAAACAAAATGCCACCACATAGAGAACTGTTGTTAATGAATGGGTGTATGTCTTTCCAAGAGTTTTATAACGTGCTCAGCATATAAAGCACATTTTGAACATCTTTTTGTATTGTTAAATGTTTTAAATGGATGTATGGTGTTCCACCAAATGAAGATATGTTAACATGTAAAACCATTGCCCAATCTATGGATAGTTGTTATCTTCAGTTTGTCTGGCTTTCTCCATTGTCTTGTCCATTGTCTGTGAACTGCATGGTCAGGGCGGGATTTTCCTTCTCCCTCCCCACCCCGAATCAGCCCCGCTAGGTGTAAACTAACCAAGGTGGCCTGCTGCTCACGGCCAAAATGATCTGTTCAGGAGCGAGCAAGAAACCTAAGTTAGTTCCGTTGGAAAGAAGCTCAGTACAGTGTTCTGTGGTTGGGAAAAGAGAAAAATCCCTCTCCTTCTGTAACACCTGCAGCCATTTTAAAAAAGGCATGTGGAAGCCAAGTGAAGCGTGAAGTCAGCAGAGGGAGAAGGGTGGAACCAGGAGAAGTGGAAAATGAAGCCGGGCCCAGGTAGAACCATGGTGGAAACTCAGACTCCTTCTTAACCTTTAAGGAGGTGAACTAGCAGACTCCTTTTGTTACTGAACGCAGTTAGAGTTGAGGTTTCTGTTACTTGAAACCAAAGCATCCTGGGTGACACATGCATCTTAAGTAGCACTGCAGCAAACATACCAGATTCCATCTTTGTACATCCATGGCTTTTTCCTTTGCCTGTGTTTTAGTAAGTAGACTTACATGTGCTTGCCCAGACCCCCTTGAATTCCTTTTTGCATCTCTTGTGTTCCCACTGGCTTTGATGTGCTTTAGTGGCCCCAGTAGGTACCTGGGCCTTTTTTTTGGTGTGGGGGGTGAATAGCAGTTGGCATACTGGCATTTGTTGCACACCTGGAGAAACTGAATGCCTGGAGATTTACTGTGGTGCCTGGAAATCACTCTGGTGCAGCCCTTAACCACTGGTGGATGGATGAGGGAGAAGGAAAGCCCAGCTCTTTTGCCCCAGCTTGCGGTATAGCTTGCAATTCAGGCTGCCCTGAGAGACCCGGATGGGGCTACCCTTGGTAGGACCTGCTGGCTTCTTCCCATCTTCATCCTGCTCCCCATACCCACCCCGCCGCCAGTCTCCCTGGGAGCATGTATTTAATGAACTGTATATGCACGAATCCTCATCTCAGGGTCTGCTTTTGGGGGAATGAAGTTTAAGCCAACTTGTGAACAACAGTCAGGCTTTTGATTGAACGAGCTTTTAACTAAAATGATGAAGGGCTACAGTAACTGCTTGTCAGGTGGGACATTAGGATGGTCTGGACAGTGATGTTGGATCTCAGCACCGTGGTAGATGAAAAAGGAAGAGGCTTCAAGGCTTCTGACAGTGGTTTGCCAAACACACTTCAGTGCAATTTTGAAACTGGCTTTGGGTCGCTGAATGAAAGTGTCAGCTCCTACTTCCTTTGGGAAACTGAATATTATCCTGTCGAACAGAGCTCAGTATTATGGCCTTTTTTTGCTGAAGTCTAAATCCCCTTCATTTAATATCATCTCATTTTCCTTAGTTACAGTCTCTTGCACAACCCTAAAAAAACTTTGTACTTGGTCCTAACAAATCTAATAGGATAAAAGATAGGCTGCTCTTGCATTGGAAAAATGCACGAGTCACCCTGCAGGAGAGTGTGGTGAGGAGGAGGAGAGTGGCAAAGAAAGCCCTTCGAGGGGACTCTTCTGTTCTGGGAGGTGTCTCCTTCCCCCCAGGTTTTTGGGTTAGTAGCATTGATATTGTCTTTGATTCCTCTCTACCCTTCACAGATATCTTCTGTTTGTCCTTCCGAAGTCTCTGTTCCTTTTCCTTGCATTTCCATTGCAATACTTTGGTCCAATCTCATACCATTTGTTGTGAACTGAATTATAACCCTCCCATCCCCTGCCATTTCATGTGTGAAAGCCTTCACTCACATCCAGGACTCCAGGGTAACTGTATTAGGAAATAGGGTTGTTATGAGGTAATTAAGATTAAATAAGGTCACAAAAGTGGGGCCCTAATCAGATAGGACCAGTGTCCTTATAAGATGAAGAGACCTCAGTGACCTGTCCATGCACGCATGGAGGAGAGACCATGTGAGGACACAGTGAGAAGGCGGCTGTCTGCAAGCCAGGAAGAGGGGCCTCACAAGAAACCAACCCTGCTGGCATTGTGACTCTAGATTTAAAGCCTGCAGAGTTGTAAGAAAGGAAATTTCTGTTTAAACATCCAGTCTGTGATATTCTGTTGTGGTAGCCCAAGCAGACTAAAATGCCATTTTACGTTTTTTTCCCCCCCAGTAGGATGGGATCTATGATAATACATTAGTATTCTGGTCCCCAGGTCATTCTGGTTCAATGAAATTCTTAAAGCAGCTCTGAAATCTTACCTCACACTGAAGTAAATCGTCTTGTATCATGTAAGTGCTACAGAGTAGAGCTTAAACACTTTAACTGGACATTACAATCCCTATAACCCACCCCTTGAATCTACCTTGCAGCATCTTTCTCCGCTTCCCAGTCCAAACCCTATGTTCTAGTCTCTCCCCTGTTCCCCATATACAGTGCTCACTCCTTCCTTGCCCAGGTGGAATTTTCTGTAGCTTCCATGCTAACTGTCCAAACCCCATCTCTACTTTAGGGTCATCCTAGGCCTTACATCATTTGTGAGGCCTAGTCCCAACTTTCCAGCCAACCTCTATATCATTCTAGTAGTTCTTGCCTTTGCAGAAATTAACAGGAGAGGTAGTGATGAGAGCCACTGGTGTGTAGCATCTCAAATGGATGAGAATCTTCTAAAAAATTTTTTTATTGAAGTATAGTCAGTTTACAATGTTGTGTCAATTTCTGGTGTACAGCATAATGTTTTAGTCATACATATACATACATATATTCATTTTTATTGTTTTCATTGTTGGTTACTACAAGATATTGATTATAGTTCTCTATGCTATACAGAGGAAACTTGTTTATCTATTTTACATATAGTAGTTAGTATCTGCAAATCTCGAACTCAGTTTATCCCTTCCTACCTCCTTTGCCTGCTGGTAACCGTAAGTTTGTTTTCTATATCTTATCTAAGTAAGTTCATTTGTGTCATTTTTAAAAAAGATTTCATACATGAGTGACATATGGTATTTTTCTTTCTCTTTCTGGCTTACTTCACTTACAATGACTGTCTCCAGGTCCATCCATGTTGCTGCAAATGTCATTATTATTTTTTATGGTTGAGTAGTATGCCATTGTATAAGTATACCACAACTTTATCCAGTCATCTTTTGATAGACATTTAGGTTGTTTCCATGTTTTGGCTATTGTATATAGTGCTGCTATGAACATTGGGGTGCATATATCTTTTTGAATTAGTTTTCTCCAGATGTATGCCCAGGAGTGGGATTGCTGGATCATAGCGTAAGTCTATTTTTAGTTCTTTGAGGAATCTCCATATTGTTTTCCATGATGGCTGCACATGGAACCAACCTAAATGTCTATCGACAGATGATTGGATAAAGATGTTATATATATATGGAATGGATGGAATGGAATATTACTCATCCATAAGAAAGAATGAAATAATACTGTTCATAGCAACATAGCAACATGGTTGGACCTAGAAATTATCATAAAAGTGAAGTAAGCCAGAAAGAGAAAGACAGATATTAAGATATCGCTTATATGTGGACTCTAAAAAAAAAAAAATACGGATTTTATTTATAAACCCCAAAACAGACTCATGGACATAGAAAACAGACTGTGGTTACCAAAGGGGAAAGGATAAATTAGGAGTTTGGAATTAACAGATACACACTACTGTATGTAAAATAGATAAACAATGAGGACCTACTGTATAGCACAGGGAACTATATTCAGTTTCCTGTAATAACATACAATGGAAAAGAATCTGAAAAGAAAATATATGTATAATTGAATTGCTTTGCTGTACACCTGAAAATAACATTGTAAATCAACTACATTTCAATAAAAAATAAAACTAAAAAATACGTATCCTTAGCAAACAAAACAAAACACAATAGAGGCAGGTGGGTCCATGAACCATGGGCTTTGTGGTCAGGCAGATTTGAACTGAATCCCACTCAGCGCTTGCGTGGAATTTCTCCAAATTAGGCAAGCAGTTTCTCCAAGGGTCATGGGACTTCTTGATGCTGGAGACATTGTCAGTGTTACAGGGAATGAGGTAATAGTATTTTCGTTGCCATATCCAACCCCAGACACCTTATTTGAAAGAAGGAAAAATGGAAGGGATGTGTGAAGAAACAGGGAACAAAGGTGGCGGAGAGCATTCCTAAAAGTTCCCCGAGTTACTTCTGCTGTGCTTCTACACGCTCCTTGGGACCTTGCTTGCCAACAGAAATATTGATTAAGCCCTCTGGTTCTTAGGCACTTTGTGAATTGGGAACTCTTAGGTTTTGGAGCTCCGAACACCCCAAACTGGGGAACTTGTCATTAAACAATCCTTCAAAAAACAAAAACCACAAATGCCCCAAAGTTTAATGGCATTAGATTTGGCAATGATTTCTTGGGTATGACACCGAAGGCACAGGCAACCAAAGGAAAATAAAGAAATAGGACTTGATGAAAAATTTAAAAAAAGTCTACATCAAAAGACCCTATCAGCAGAGGAAAGAGGCAATCCACAGAAGGGGAGAAAATGTTTGCAGATCTTAAGAGATCAATATCTAGAGTGTACAGAGAACTCATGAAACTGAACCATAGAACAAACAACCTGATTAAAAAATGGGCAAAGGACTTGATTTAGACATTCCACATATGAGATAAACAAATGGCCAGTTACATACATGAGAAGATGCCCAGTATCACTGATTATTAGGAAAATGCAAATCAAGAGTATGAGATACCACCTTATCCATAATACAGTGGCTACTATCAACAGATAACAAGTATTGATGAGGATATAGAGAAACTGTACCCCTTGTGCACTGTTGGTAGGAATGTAAAATGGTCCAGCCATTGTGCAAAGTGGTATGGTGGTTCCTCAAAAAATTAAATGGAATTACCATGTGATCCAATTCTACTTCTGGGTATATACCCCACATCATTAAAAGTAAGTTTTCAGATATTTGTACACCCATGTTTATAGCAGCATTGTTCACAATAGCTAAAATATGGAAGCAGCCCAGCTGTCCATTGACAGATGAATAGATAAGCAACATGTGGTGTGTACACACCATGGAGCATTATTCAGCCTTAAAAAGGAAGTTTTGACATGTGCTTCAACATGGATGAACCTTGAGGACATTATGCTGAATAACCAGTCACCAAAAGATAAATCCTATAAATTCCACATATGAGGTCCCTAGAGGAGTCAGATTCGTAGAGACAGAAAGCAGAGTGGTGGGTAGCACTGGGAGGAGGGGGAGTGGGGAGTCTTTGCCTGGGCACAGGGTTCCGGTTTTGCTAGAAGAAAAGTGTTCCAGAGATTTTGTTGCCCAGCAGTGTGAAGTTATTTAACACTTCTAAACTCTCAACTGAAAAATGATATGCTGATAACATTGCATGTTTTGTTTTTAAATTGTGGTGAAATGCACCTAACAAACAACCCAAATGCACCTCGGAGACAGTATTTTTGTAGTTCAGTTTGGAGCTGACGCATTGTGAGGTTGCTGTTCCTCAGGCAACTAGCTGAGGGATGGGAACTTCCACGAAAGAGCTTCCGAAACGAAGTGGCCTGGTTCATTTACGCATTTCTTCAATGGACTTTAATCTGAGTGTCTCCTAGGAGCCAGGCACTATACTTAGTCATGGAGAGTTGCCAGTGAAAACATCATACAGAGATCCTTGCAATCTGTGAGAGAGGTGAGGAAGGGAAGGACACAGAAATAAGAGCATGAAAGTTTTTAGTGTGTTGCCAGATGATGGTTATGGGAAAAATAAAGCAGGAAAGAGGAAGAGGGGTAACCCAATGAGAAGGGGATGCTTGGGATAGACTCGAGGGAGCAGCCCCAGTAGATAGGGAGAGAAAGAACATTCTAGGCAGAAGGAATAGTAAGTGTGGAAGGCAGTGGGAGGGAGCTGCTGGGAACAGCCAGGAACAGCACAGCCAGTGTACTGGGAAGGGAAGAACAGTGGGAGTGAGGTCAGGAGGAGTAGGGGTGTGTGTGAGGGGGGAGACTGCTTTTACTTAGTTTGAGGTGGGGAGTCTTTGAAGAGTTTTGAGCTCAGGAGTGACACAATCTGGCTTGAGACTTAACAAGACCACTGTGACCGTTGTACTGAGACTGGATTGAATGGGAGGGGACAAGGCAGAAAAACAAGTTTGGAGAGGTTTGCAGAGAAGGTGAGGGCGGGGCCCGGGGGACCTGAGGGAAAGCGTTTTGTCTCCGGGAGGGTGCCGGGATGGGATTTAGTTAGGGTGTAGCCCCCTCTCACCCTCAGTCTCCCCTCGCCCCACTTCTGCAGCACCTGCCTTCCTCGCTTCCTGTAAATGGAGGTTAAGTGCATCCTTGAGGATCTCCCAGAGAGTTGATGGCCTTGCCTTGAAACAGTCCTGATTCACAGCCTCTCGGTATTAACCAGCTGCATGGACGCTCCCGTCCAGAGCATTAACCTCTCTCAGGATGAGTTGTTTTTCACCCGGTAGAAAATGGGTATGTTGAGCTGCCGGCTCTTAACTCCTTTAAAGCTGCAGGACAAATGACTTCACAAAACGTCCTTCGAGCTGGGAGGAATGAGTAATCTCAAAAAAGGAAATAAAAGACCTCAAAACTCTGAACCTGGGAATCTCAGAGAAGCTAGCTAGTTTCTGTCTTGGGTGTGTGTGAATCACGGAAGGAGTCAGGCACAGACTGGAATTTTGGGTGGCCCCGGGGGGACCGTTCTTCGAGGGCAGGTTTTTCCTGGCGTCACTTGATTTCTGAATTGTGAGAATGAATGCCCAGTGTAGAAAAGGGGGAGGAAAAGTGTGTTGGTTAGCATTAAATATGGTCATCTGATTACTTGTCCATTATGTATTTGAGGAAGGAGAGATTCTGAAGACCTTCATCTGCTCAAGGAGAGAAAATTGGTTCTGTCTAGTCTGGGACTTCTTACCCTCCCCACTGGTGACATTTTGGGTCCAATAATTCTTTGTTGTGGGGGCTGTGGGCTGTCATGTGCTTTGTAGGGTATTTAGCAGTATCCTGGGGCTTCTACCCAGTAGATGCCAGTAGCACCTCCCCAGTTGTGACAAGCAGAAATGTCTCCTGACATTGTCAAATGTTCCTGAGGGGGCTAAGATGCCCTGGGTTGAAAGCCCCTGACCCAGGCTTAGCAGGCTCATTGGTGAAGTCAGGACTGTGTATTTCCTGCCGTCTCTGGCAAATATCAGTGGAGTTAAAACTAGGAGTGACTTCTCTTTGGTCACTGGGATAGCAGAGCTTGCACTGTTCTGCCTTGAACAATTTTCCTGTGTTTTAACTAACAAAACCCTTGTGATGCTGGGATTCTGGGCACCCCAACTAATAAGCGTGCTGATAAGGCAAAGAAACCCAAAACAACGTACTCCCTGATTGTCAGGGAGGGGGCATGTTTCCTTTCCCCTCTCTCTCCTGGCTCCATGTAATAATTAGCCAAAGTAAAATGAATATTAGCTCATGCTTAATTGCCTTTACAGTGTACTCGCCGGCTCTGACCCAGTAGTGCTAAACCAATTATTTTTTGAACTTTATGGCTTTAAATAATCCTTTGCTCTAAAATTCCCTGTACCCCTCAGCTACTTAACCACAGGCCCCTCTGCCCTAAATCCTTTTCTTATACTTTGTAGCTTTTTAAGCGAGGCCCCTCTTTAAGAAGACATAATCCCTTCTCTGTAGAAAACATGAAAGACCTTGAACAAATCAAGATTTCTCCATGGAGAATTCAGCTAATCCCGTGCTTAGCTCCTAACAAGGAAATCCATCTCTCCACCAAGCACGCCATTACCCGGACTAATGCCTGACTTGAATAACAAGCAAATTATTGTGCTTTTAATTGTACCCTGCTCGGTCACAAAGCACATCGGAGTGAGGAATGTGCCCGGCTTCTCCAGGTCATGCCTGTAATCCTCCTTTTCTGTCGCCTCCCCCTCACCCCCCTTTCCAACCCTTTCTCTTCCCAGTAGCACAGAGGGGGAAAAAAAAAGACAGCTGAATTATGTTTAATATGGAAGAGTCTCAAAGAAGAATAACGGTGGTAAATACTGACTTGGGAGAGGGTGAGTTATCTCGTCTCTGCAGTGCGGCTCATTTGAGGACAATCAGTGTTACAGCCCGATTACTGGAGGGCAATCTTTGCTACCTGGAACCAGCCTTCCTTAGCCTCAGCACTGTGACATTTTGGGTTGGATAATTCTTTCTTGTCAGGGGCTGTCCTGTGCATGGAAGGATTTTTAGCAGCCCTGAAGTCATGACCATCCGGAAGTCTTGAGACACTTCCAGATGTCCCCTGGGTGCACAGTTGCCCCTGATTCAGAACCACTGCTCCAGACCCTTCCATATTGGGATTTATTTGCTCTCTCCTCTCCCTCCTGTACATGAACCAAGAAAATCATGGCTCCTGTGTTAAATCAGAGGAGATAAATGTGCTTTTCGTATAGGTAGAATGAGTAAAAGGGGAAAAATAGACTAGTGTGTTGTCAGGGGACAGAGTGGGGAACCCCCCTCAACACCGAGACTGGAAAAAATCAGGATTTGAGTGTATTTCTCGCTCCCGCTGGGAAAGGGCAATGACTTGGGCGAGTTAGCCAACTTCCCAGTGCCTCCACCTTCTGCACTTGGCAATCAGGCTTGCTGAGGGCATGATGAGGGGTGATGGCGAGGCTGCAGGGATGAAGGAGCTTGTTGCCTGTAGGTGCTCCCATAGTACTTAGGGGAGAACTCACCAGCTTCAGAGCTACACATTGCTCAGACGGTGACAACCCTGTCTTGGACCTGAATTGGGACAAAAGAGAGTTATCCACAAGAGAAACGTGATGCACGCATGAAGTTTCACTTTCATTACAGCTCTTGAGGCAAACATTTCACTCCTGGTGATAAAAAGAGACCTCCCTATTTTTAGGAACTTAGAAGAAGCATTACTACTGGTCCTTACCCACTCGAAGGAAAAGCTGGGAAATGAGCACATTGCAGTGATCCCAAATCTCCACTAGATGGCGGTGTACATCTTCCTCAGAAACCAGGCTCGGGGTAGCTCACAGCAATTCCTTGGTCTCAGCAAGACAAGTGCCCCTCATCTTTCAGGAGACAGCCGTCGCCTCTCATTGTTGGCACAAACAGCCCCAGACAATTGCACTGACCACACAGCTCTAAGCCACATTCCAGGGCGCTGCCGTCTGCCCAGGAGTGAATGCTGGGAAAATGAACCAAGCTGCTAATTTGCTTGATTGGGGGGAAAAATAAGATCTCAAGTGACAATGGGTGTAATTTATTTTTCCAACAAGAATAGGGGCAATGCCATTTCATCCCCTCCTCCGGACTGCTACCATCAATGAAAGCAATCACCTAATTAGTCCTGAATTACTAACTGCCAGGGTAAAGGATCTGCTGGAAATCAAGCTGAAGTGGGGCTCTGAGAGAAAGGGATGTGATTGCTGTGGGAGGAAGTGCAGAGCAGGAGGGGAGGACATGGGAGGTGAAGTCCTTGAAGCCCATTGTGGGGCCCTGGGCCCCTGTGGTCTGAGGACTATGCTGGCCCTGACCCTGGGAGAAAAAGAGGCTCAGTGATGTCTTCAGACCATTCAGTTTGTTCAGGTGAATGACTTTCTAAACTGAAGAGAAAAGAATCTGTCGGAGAAGACATATCCCTGACTTTCTTTAAAGATGTTACAGATGTCAACGGATTGGCTTGGGAAAGAGTACAGACTTGTGGGGCCTGGCCACCCAGCTGCTCATGGGGCTGGACAGGCAGACCCCCCAGGAAGGTTCTCCAATGCCCTCTCTCCTGACACCAGGGAAATGACAGGCAGATGTGAAACCAAATTTGGATTTAAGTCATTGATAAATGCCCCAGAGGAATGAAGTAAGTGCCCCAGTTCAGGTTGGGGTTTTTTGCATGTATCTCAAGGAAGGCCTGTTCTCCAGCTTTCCCTGTGCCACGCAGTGTGATGCACTGTCCTGCAGGGCAAGCAGAACAATAGCAGGGCGGGTAAGTGCTCGAATCTTCCGCTTGGCGGCTCCAGGATGGGAGTACAGATTTATTCAGAGATGACTTCTTGTTTTTTAGTTAGATTTGACTTTAATTGAAATACTTTACTAATGAGATTTAGCACAACTGTAAACTGTCAGTTTCCACAGCTGTTGCTTTTTTAGCACAATCTGGTGAATGTGTGTGGGTGAAAACACAGGCTTGGGAGGTTGAGGAGGTGCCGTCGTTCCCGTTTCCCCACGTAGCGGGCCCACGGGCTCTCGTCCCGACCCTCACTCGCAACATATGTTCCTCTTCTGTGGAGGCACCCACCTCTATTCCAGTGCTCATCATTCCAATAGCCTTTTCCTCTCTCCTGGGAGGGGTACCTGCTTTTTTTGGGGGAGCTCCCCTCCTCCCCATCTCAGTTCACATGGCTTAGGTGAAGTTGACCCCACTGTCCTTAGGTGCTGTGCGGGCGGGTGTGCAGCCCGGCTCTGGCCACAATCTTCCTCTTGTCCACCCTGCTCAGCCACCATGGTTGACTCTTAGAGTCGCCAGAGTTTACAGAGCAACAGCAATAAACAAAAACAAACAGGGTGCCCAACTAAATTTGAACTTCAGGTAAAACAATTAGGGTTTTTTAAGAATAAGTTTGTCTCAAATATTGCATGAAACATGCTTACACCAAAAAAAGACTTTGTCTGAAGTTCAGCTTTAATGAGGCATCCTATATTTTGTCTGGCAACCTTATTGGTTCTAAAGAGGAAGGCCAAAGGTTGGATTGGACTGAGCCTAGGACTTTTAACTGGAGCTTTGGGAAAAAAATACTTTAAAAAGTCTGTTGGGATTGCTAGGCTGGTGGGATATGTGCTAGCTAGTGCTGGGGGCCGGCTTTGCTACCATGTGGAAACAGCTGTGTGAATTGGAAGCCAACATCATGGAGAGCAGACCTGTTTGATTTGAACAGGAGGATCCAGCTGTTCCTAAAGCTGGCCCTGTGGCGCAGGTGGCGGTCAGGGTGCCAATGGCCAGGCAGGATCATCATTTTCTACCCCTCAAGCCAGGGAAGTGAAAACAGCAGCACTGAACGTGCCCACTGGGCATGGCTTCTTTTCATCTGAAAGAGTGGTGAGTGTGGATATTGAGTAGCAAAAACAATCGGTCTGCTATACTTATACGGCTTTCTGATTGTTTTGCTGCATGTAAGCTCTTTGTTCTGCTTTATTAAGCTCTACTTCATGACACCGTGGCTGGAGACAGGGTCCGATAGACTTGCATCTGAAATTGGAGACTTAAATTTCAGATCCTCCTCTGCCTGGTTGGGTGGTTTCAGAGTCCTAATAACCTTTACAAAGTTGAGTTTCTAGATCTGAAAACTAGGGACAGGGGTCCTTAATCCATTTGGGCTGCTGTAACAAAATACCAGAGACCGGGCAGCTTATGAACAACAGAAACTTATTTCTCACAGTCTAGAGGCTTAAAGTCCAACATCAGGGTGCCAGCAAGGTTCAGTGTCTGGTGAGAGCCTTCTTTCTGAGTCTTAGTTGGTATCTTTTTTCTGTAACCTCCCCTGGTGGAAAAATCAAGGGAGCCCTATGGAGTGTCTTTTATAAGGGCACTAATCCCATTCATGAGGACTCCATCCTCATGACCTTATCACCCAGTACCTCCCAGTACTGTCACCTTAGGGGTTAGGATTTCCACATAGAAATCTGGGGGGATGCAAACATTTAATCTATAGCAGAGGTACTTCCTATGTACAATAGGGATGAGGATTCCATGAGGCAAAGTAAGTAAGCACCTGTCACAGGGCCTGGTGTAGTTGGTGCTCTATAGAGGTCTTCTCTCTTCTCTTTGCCCTTTTGAGAGAGCATTCCAGGTACCACCTCTCCCCCGTAACTTAAGAAGAATCATAACCAAGCTTGAGGACAAGGCTCCTTTGCCAGCACTCCAGCTGTTCACGTTATCTCCACGCCTTAGGTGATCATTTGTATACACCTGGTGGTTTTGAAGCATTTTCACAAACGTCTTCTCACTTACTGTTTGGCACAATATCTCCTCCCTGTACTGGTTTTCTGCTTGTTCTCTCAGGACAAGAGCTTTGCTTTGTGGTGGTCTACATAGTGAAGCATTTTGTTGCTGTCTTTCCATAGCTCAGTAGCATTCGTCCAGCTTTAATTGTTTTGATATTTGAGATGAACTGACAAACCGTTTCTCTCCTCTGTTAAGGCTGGTCATTTTTACAATCAAATTTGACCCATTTAACTAAACGGAAAAAGTGAGGGCAAAAGCACTGCTTGATAGTGGTGATGCTATATTCCACTTGGGAATGTTCCAGAACTTGAAGAGGGATGTTCAGGGCACCTAATCAAGGAAGGGGTTAATTTTGGAACTTGCTTTTTAGAGTTGGAGGAACTGTTGTGATCATCTCCTTTGCTCCTTTGGGGCATATGAGCACAGTGAAGAGGGGGCTTCTCAAGCTTGGAGGTGGGGTGGGTCTTGCCCCAGTGAGCTGGTGACAGTTAGGACCGGAATCCAGGCCTCCTGAGTCTCAGGCTCCAACTGCCGGAGACTCAGCCGAGCCTGGCAGCACACATGTCCCCGGGGACTTTGCACAAAGGTTCTGGTTGGTTGAGTTGCTTTATTTTGAAACTCAGGGATGTCTGTTAAATCCAGACGGGCTTGTGTCTCCAGTGGGGAGGAAGGTCAGAGGGGGCCAAAGTTTGAGGGTCTTGGGGACTGTGCATCAGGCGGCTGGAGTGTGGAGAGGGCAGAGGTGAACTTGAGACAGATGTTCACAAGGGATATGCTTGTCCTCTCCTGCCTGTGAAATTACACAGCTACAGATCCTCAGGGAATTAGGAGATAAGACAGCCCCCTTCCCGAGGGCTCGGGATGGCACTGATGTCCCATAGTCTGTTTGGCAGTACCCTCCTCCTCTCTATTTTATTTTGATAGAAGGATTTGTCAGTCAAGGAGGTCCCTTCTCTCCCACCCTCACCTCAAGACTTGCTCTGCTTGGCTCAGGGAGGGAAGGGGAGAAGGATCCATGCTCCAGTGAAGGAGCACAAGTGCTTCAGAGTTGCTTCTACATCTCCTTTCTAGTTGTGGGTTTGGATAAGTGTCTTAACCCAAGCCTCAGTTTCCTCATCTGTAAGACAAGCACAAGTATGTCTAGGCTTTTGCAGACATGAAATAAAATGAAACACATAAATGTATGAGATTAAATATATTAATTTATTGGCATATGATAGTTGCTCAATAATTAGTAATTCCATTGTCTTCATTGTCCCAGGAAGGCTAAAGAGAAGAGAGGCATGAGAATTGCGAATTTGGAGGAGTGATTAGATGCAAAGTAGTGATGGCTGATGGTGTAGCAGGTACTAGGTGTTAGACACTCCGCCGAATGCCCTGTGAGGTAGGGAAGATTATCTCCTGTTTGCAGATATGACTCCCAAGGCACAGAAAGGTTGAGTGATTTTTCCAGAGTCACACAGCTTGTAACATAGAAGTTGTATTGAAACTTTAGAGGCTCTTACGTGTAAGCCTCACTGCTATGGGGGAAGCACACCCCATGGCTGGTGATGACAGCTCACCCTGGGTGGGCAGATAAGGTGTCAGCAAATGAGAAAAGCAGCATTGTTGGGAAGAAAGGTGTGCTCCCAGTCCTTGCACTGACTACGGACTTGAGTCAGATGGGAATCCATTAAGTGAGCTGGAATCAACTGCAGGTGGCTCGCAGGTGGAATATGAAGGTGTGAGTGTGGCTTCCAGGGGCTAGAGAAGGACCCCCTCTGGCTGCACCTTGAGTTACAGCCTCTTGGCCTTGTTGGAAAGCTTTTGAAGTCCATCTCTCCTTATTGTTTCCCAGAGCCTTTGTTCTACATATGTAGCGCCTAAATGGCAAAACTGATCTCTCCTCCCAGCCAGCTGCATAACATAAATTCTCACTTAGGGCTGGGGGGAAGCCTGACAACAGATTTGATAGAAGAGAAGGACTTCAGCTCACACTGTGATACTGATAAGCAAACGAGGGAAAAACAAGCGTAGATCCTCCTCCCTGTGTGACCGGTAAGACCCTTTTGCTGACCTCCAGTGTAGTCAGGTCATGCTCACTGCCCCAGTCTGACTTCTGACATCTACCTCATCTGCCACCAAATTCTAGGAGTGGACTCAGGCCAATTGGATGAGTCGTGCTTCCACACTGTAGACAGAGATACTGGGTTTGAGAACATGATGGGGCCGCCAGAGACTCAGGACCTTAGTCGTGATATTCTGTCCTTTCTTTAGAGTGTTACTCTTGAAAATTTGGCCCACCTGGACAGCTCTGTTTGTCCATGAAGGTGGCCCAGGCCAGACTCCTGTTCAGGCCTCAGGAGTGTCAGGTTGCAGCTCTCTTTAGCTGGGACATACACATGGAGGCTGAGCTTGGAGAGGCTTCTAGCCCCGCCTGTGAGCCTCTTGACCCTGGACTGGAGCCTCAGCCCAACTTCCCTTTCCTTTCTCCACGGTGACCCTTTTTTTGAGGCTTTCTGTGCTCTTCCCAGCTAGATGTCTTCCCAGATCAGTAGAGAGTTTCCAATGAAGTTACATGTCAGGAGCCAACAAGTCAAGTTCCTTATTCTTTCCACTAAGATAACCTCATGGTCCCTGTGGTAGACACCATTGTTGTGTACAAGTGAAGGATTTTACTTCCCTACCATATTGAAGTCCAACTTGGCCTTGGGACTTGCTTTGACCGATGAAACATGAGTGGAAGTTCAATGTGCACCAGTTCTAAGAGCCCAGGTGAAGTTCTGCATGCTTACTTTTCCTTTGCCTTCTTGACCATAGAAGCCTGGGTCAGACTGTGTCTCTGTCAAGCCGGGTCCCTGAGTGCTTTCAACAGGCAGAGCCATCTTGCTGACCCAAGATAGAAATGCAGCACAGAACAAAAATAACCTTTGTTGCCTTTTAAGTCCTGGAGATGTTCGAGTTACCTGTTGGTGCAGTGCAGCCTTGCTGGTCCTAACTGATAGGGTCCTTATGTCATTGTAGGGGAGGCGCTGGCCTTGCAGTCCTTCCTGCACCCTGAGAAGGAATGCATACTTTCTTATCTTACGTTTGTGTTACTAGGAAGGGCTACTGAAGCATCAAAAAAGGCCTGCCTGAGGGCAACTTCCTGTGTCTACCTAGAAACTTCTCTTCTTAAACAACTTGAATACACTTCACCACCCTTCCTCTCCTTGTGACCACATGAGAAACTATATGAAGTATTTCCTGAGTTTGTAGAGGACTTTTAGAGAAGATAGCTGTGGTAAACCTTAAAATAGACAGTCATAAAAATTGACTGAATGGGTTAATAAGCAATGATACAGCCTTTTCATTTTATTAATAGAAGATAAATATATTCATCAAATGATTCTGGGAAAGTAATTACTGTGTTGTGGACTTTTTCCTGTAGCCTTTTTCCATCTGAAGTAGAAACACTGCCTCATTTGTGAACTAGTTTAATCTGTTCAGCAGTGAAGAGCGTTAGATTCCATTTTCTGTGAGTATTCCATTTTATAGAAAAAGGGATCAGAGCAGGGGATAGCCATCTCTGGTCTGTGGGCCAAATCTAGCTCACTAACCTGTTACCTGAATTAAAGTCCTATTCAGACATAGCTGTGCCACTAATTTATATGTTGGCAATGGCTACTTCCATGCTGTAATGGTAGAACTGAATATTTGTAACAGTACGGCCCACAAACTCGCAAGTATTTACTGTTTGGCCCTTGAAGAAAAAGCTTGCTGAGCCCTGATGGAAAGCCAAGATGGGTAGATGACTTGTCTAAATTAAAAAAACCCGTAAATTCCCAAGTGGCAATGCTTTATCTTATAATGCTTCACTTTTGGGGAATGGTTTGCTCATTTTTGCCCATGATCACCTGCCTTATGGCAAATACTGTAAAGGAGACTGAGCCCCCTAACGTCCCCATCCCAGTAGAGAAGGAGGCTTTGAGAAAAACTTCTGCATCATAAAAATGCAAGTGAACTACAGTTTTGTCAAGGTGTGTGGAAGCTGGAAACTCCAGGGATGGTGAGGAAATAATAATGTAACTGAAGAATATACATCACGCCCCCTAAGTATCTTAGCCACAAATGATAACTTTTGAGGGTTTACAACACGGATAGTCATGCTTTTGTGATTTTGAATTGCAGGGTTTTAGTTTTCTGTCTTTTACTCTGGGATGCAATTAGTCCCATTTCATGAAAAAATTCTCTTCTGTGTAGCTTCTTGTCTCCATTTTTCAAGAAGCTCAAGGTCATCAGAAAATTAGAGATTTTAAGCTTTGCAGATACCTACAGTGAAACCACATGTATTTACAATTGAAGGTTAAGACATCAAACCCCAGGAGGTACTCTGGGTTTTCAAAGTGACATGCATGCCTCCCAGATCTGCTAGGATTGCTTTCCAGAAGCATATTGAGGGACTTAGTTCCAGCATATTTTCTAGGTTCTTGCACAGCCAGAGATTGCTTTATTTCATTGCATAAATAACAAAGATCTTCTGTACGTTCCTCTGTCTCCCCACTTTGAGCGACAAGAATTGCAGTGTATCTGAGATTTGTGCACGTCTGCTTGATATACATGAGTCCCAAAGATGCGGGAGTAATAAGGACTAACTTTTATAGACCTCTCTCATTAAAACTCACCTTCAAAAAACACTCCTGCTCCTTCCTTATAATCAAATGGCACCTTGTAACCACCTAACCATTTTTAATATTCCCCAGGCTCCACTGAACTACACTGGAGCTCAGACACTGTCTAGCTAGTCAGGGAAAAAGAGTCTACCGTCATATTTAAAAGCAGTTATTGGGACAGGTTTTACAGGCAGTGGGCTAGGACAATTCAGAAACAATTGCTTATGTGATAGTTGGAGGATTTGTCCCTGTCAAACAGTTAATATTGCTTTAATACATGAAGTAGGCTATATAAGACGGCAATAATGAAAAATGTCAGGGAAGACAATATCAATTGTTATTCAACATCCACATCAAAGATTACTTTTTTGTCAGTAGCTTTCAGAAAATGTATTTTCCATCAGATCTGATTGCGTTCGTCTTTGAAGTGCTCCATCCTCCCGGTAGATTTAATGTGACATCTAGGCACTTTTTAGTCCCTGGGCCTCTGAGGCGATTCAGAGAGGCACAACAAGCCATCACAGGTTTATCCTCAAAGGCCGACACTGTCTGTCTGATTTATTGTAACTTTAAGAATCATCTCCAGCAAAGCATGAGCCTCGCTACCCATCCACGGCGTCAGGCTTTTATCAATTCATTTGTATGCAGCCGGTACTTCTTGGAACCCAGAGCCCTATAGCCACTCATGGAAAATGCATTACCTGCGACTAATCCTTTTTATCTTTAAAGTCTGTATTTTTTATGTATAAGTCATTTTGGGTTATCATAAAATATACATAATTTTCCCCCCCGCCCCAGAAAAAAAAAAGACAAAATGGAAAGGGAATATATAATCAGTCATGAGCGTGTGCTGTTCTTATCAGCAAGGATTCTAAATAAACAGCTCTCTTTATGTAAACACCGAGGGATATAGAGCTGTGATTACTTTCAATGGGAAATAGGAATGCTTCCATTTTTTCTCCCTTTTAGGTTTCAAAGTGAAACAGTGAGATTAATCATTGCGAATATGCTTGTGCATGCTTCTGTTTTCCAGTGTGTGTTCACTTGGGCTGGGGAGTGGTGAGTCGGGGGAGGGTGGAGGCTAGTGGTCCACGTTCCATTTCACACGTCTCCCCAATTGCTTCATTCCACAAACATTTTCCAAGCCATTTGTGAATGGAGTTAATTAGGAGGATTGGAAATGGGCCCCCTGCAAGGATCAAGGTCAGTCTCCCTCACCAGCTCCAACCTAGTGAAGTTCCAGTGTCTGAGCTTCCGTGGGTATTGGAATCCTGTCCCCAGTGTCACACCTGTGATTTGTTCTGTGTGGTTCTGTAATTATGTCCGATAAGTAAACTCTGCTCATGTCTGGATCATCACTTACACAAGAACCTCTCTTCTACTTTAAATAAAATATAAGGGCCCACAGACTTCATGGTCTGGGTCAGGGGGTCAGGAAACTACGGCCTGTGGGCCACATCTTGCCGTGGTGATTTTGAAAATAAAGCTTTATTGGAACCACAGTTAGGTTCCTTTGTTTATCAGTTGTCCAAAGCTACTTTAACGCTGCAATAGCAGAGTCAATGGTTCTGGTAGACTCAATGGTGCATGAAGCCAAAAATACTGACTGCCGGGCCCTTTCAGAATAATTTGTTGACCCCTGGCCTAGAACCAGACCTGCAATTTTAAATTAATTACACCAGGCTAAGATCTTCTTGGCCTTGGAGAGAGAAGTCCTTGGGGACATAGAGAAAATGGTCTTGAAGGAGACAGAACAAGCTGTGGACGAAACTGCTGGGTGGAGATTGGGACCAGTGATGAGGGTTAAAGGGGTGCTTTTTATTCTTTTGTACTTTGGGTTTATAATGAGACGATATGATAGACATTTTCAGAATCTGCCTGGTTTTCAGGGATGCGCTTTCTTTCTGTCTGGCTACTTCCTGCTTAAATCTTTCTCCTGTAATGGGGCAGTAGTTTCCAGGACATCAAAAGATTGTACCTAATCACAAGGGATTCGTTGTCCTTTTATTTTTTATAAACTTAGTGCCTAGCTACAGTGCTTTCAGTCCTCGGCAAATGGTGGGGTTTCTTTATGTGTTCAAACAGTCGTGGACCTTTAAGCTGGCATGATGTGATTTAAAAAGCAGAGGGGCAGACCAAGGAGGGGGTTGCCCTCAAGCCACAGCCAAGCTCTGTGGGCTTTTCGAACAGATGGGTAAAAAGGGGCAGGTGGTACCTGGGGCAGGAATTGTGAGCCTACCTCTGACCACTTTTAGGACCTTGGGGGGCTCATTTCTTTTTCTCTAATAGAAACAGAAAGCAGAGGAGCATGATCTTCATATGAAGAGCAGTTTTAACCAGGAAGTTTGCTGTCATTACTTGCTCCTCTCCATTATTTCCACAAGCAGTTTATCTTTTGGGACAAGATCTTGGGGATCTTGTCAGAACTTGCTTAAAAACAATGGGTTGAGTCTGTTAGTGTCTTGTTTTCCACAAGAAAGGAAAAAAAATATTTTGAAGTAAGACCAGAAGATGTTAAGATTTTATGAGGGTTTCCCATACCACTCCCATGCAACGCTTCAGCAATGAAGAAAAATCAGATTTATTCTTGTAGATGTTGCTGACACATGAGCAATTTTATAAACTTACACCACATACAAAGTCTAAACTTCTCAGTGTGATGTTCCCCTCACCTATGCCTTTTCTCTCCCCTTAGTTGAACCATTATGTGTGAGATTCCCTAACCTTGGCCTTTGAATGTGAAGGTTCTTTTACCTGGAACGCTATCCATCCTTTGCCCACCTCAGGTCTTGTTTGCTTAGAAATTCCAACTTGTCTTTCAAGGCCAAGTACAGTTGTCCCCTCTGCCATGAAGGCTTCCAAGGTCTCTCCCCCACCCTTCTCCACAACCTTACTGCTGTTGACCCCAGCCTTTAGATTTGACTCTATGGTATGTTTCAAATCATGTGGCCACTTTATGTATATGAGATACTTGAGGGCAGGGACTGAAGCTTAATTGGTGTCTGTATCTTCAGTACTTTGGACAGCGATTTGCATCAGTAGGTGTTCAGTACATACTCAGTGGGAAAAAAGGCAGGACTATAGATGTTACCAAAGGTTTCTTTCAGATACAAAATTAATCTAATTCCTGTGTTTTGTAGATGGAATCTGAAGCATGAAGAAATTAGGAGGTATTTAAGTTGTGCACTCCTTTTGGACCTGTCCAGGGCTTCAGCACTGTCTCTAGGGCTAGGGCTGGCTCCTGCTGAGCTCGCTGCTGCAAAAGATGAGAACAGGAGGGGAAAACTCTGGAAGGGTTTATTATTTGCCTTTACACCTTCCACTCATAGAAAGGAAAAGCTAAAGCAAAATAAATAACAAAGGATAACAGTGTACTGGTAGTAAGACTTCTAGTCCAACTCCAGCCCAGAAGGAGTTGAATTTCCCTGCTTGAGGGACAGTTAGCACAGCACCATTCAGAGGTGAGGCTGTGAGGGGTCCAAACCCCATATCCCTGCTTTCCTTGCTCTCAAATGTTGGGTAGGGCAAGGCCTCCCATGGGAAGCAGATGCCAGGGTCTCCAGTGTTCTCCCTTTCAGAGAAACTCCATTAACTAGTGCCTGCCTTTGGTTTATAACTTGGCTCAGATAAGGCGATAGAGGGGAATGAGATCTGGGGCCAGGGGAGGGGAAGAGAATGCAGAGGCCTGGACAAAGGAGCAGAGGGAGAGGGAGTGGGAGACATAGGTGGAGATGACTCGCCGTGGGTGCCGTCATTTGCCCTGAGGTTCATAGGAGGGCAAGATACTTGGGTCCATCTAGAATGGTCATAGGGATATTCAGAAGAAGGGCATGTTCTGTCTCTCCTTCTCCCCACCCACCTCCTTCTCTGCATGTGCACATGTGTGTAACATAGCTTTGTCCCTTTGGCAGATTAAAAAAAAACCCTGGACTCGGGGTTCTATAGGAGAACACACATAGTCTGGTGCTGGGTGTGCCTTCTAATTGCAGGGATCACATTGGCCTTGAGTCTGAGAGTGGGGCGCTCCAGGAATGAGACCCAGGGTAGGAGCCTGATGAGCCCAAGCTGAGAGAGATGAAGGAAGGTGCCAAAGAGAGACTTTGTCCTGGTCTCATGGCCTCTGGCTCCGAGTCAGCTGCTAGGGCTCCTTTTCAGGAGCTATTCTCAAGGATGCCCAGCGTCAGGCAGGGTCCACACCTGCTCATGTAAGAAAATGGGGGATGTGGTGAAACATAAGGCTCAGTGACCCCCTTTCTCGTCTCAGTGTTGTCCCACCCAGCTGTAGGGTCCTGGGTGGCTCAGTTCATATCTCTGGGCCTCATTTCTGTATCTGCAGGAAGAAAAAGCTGGGCTAGATGATTTCTGAAGTTCTTTGCGGTTTTTGTAAGTTTAGGATTCTTTGACTTTGCTAAAGTTTAAAGGAATTAGACCTAGTATCATTCTTTAGGGGACTTTTGGTTGGTACTTAGCATGGGCCTCCGGAGTAAATGCCTGACTCTAGTTTTTGTGTCTGAATGGATGGGTGCCATTATTTTTCTGGAAAAAGGCAATCAGACTCTTGAGCAAATTTCTGATGAGCAGGTTTTATTTCCCTTGTTATGGCCCTTAAAGGCTACACTTGTTACATCAGAGTGCTAATTACTAGAGATGAATTAGTCATCATGAAAGTGCTTCTGCAGCAGCCCTCGCAATGACTGGACTGTGCTTAATACGTGCTACCTGCAGGCTCTGTGCAGTGATCCTGGGAGGTGACACTCTTTGGAGGCCACAGGCAAGCCTTTGGGCAATTCTCTAGTCACATTCTCAGAACAGCTGTTGTAGGCAAATGTCCTGAAGATAATTCAGTGAAAAACATAGCTAACTCCAAACATGGAAGTAGCCTGGCCAGCAGTCCCAAGGAGCCAGGCTATCTGCCAGTGATGATAGGTGGGTTATGGGAGGTGATTGTCTTGGGTCTGTTTCTGGCTCTGTTACAGCCCTGTGGCCTGAACCTGGATGATCTGACCCACTCCACTTCCCTCTGTTTCTGTCTGGGCCCATCAGAGGACACCTTTGGTATGGGTGTGAGATTTAACCAATTGTTCTTAAAGGGCAGAGAGATCCTTGGATGAAAGGCGTGAAGATAAAAGTGAAGTCGAGCCGTGTTATTTATCACTTTCCTATGCTCTTATTTCTTCTATTAGTGACACAGGAATACAGCTGAAGTAAGCTTTGGTGCATTTTGTAAAATAGAAAAAAAATAAGTAGGGAAATAAGATTTGCAATCCAAGTGCTGATTCTTCTTTATAACTCACATACGTTAGATTGGCTGGCATTCCTGCCTCATTTATCTCTCTCTATTGGGCTGTCCTCTGGGTCTAATTTTCCCTTATTAATGAATCTCCCCTTTTGTCCTGCACCGATCTGGGAGGGTGACATTTACACAAGGTAATCATTTCCGTGCATCACCAAAAGGATTATTTATTGGGGGTTATCCAATGAAAGTAAGCCCATCTGTCATCCGAATCCGACCTAGAATGGGATGCTGTTTTCTTAGTGGAATTACTTGCTGGTCAGCATTTCCTGGTCTTCAGTTTTGTGATTTAAGGGGAAGAGACCCACAAATCTCTGAATTTTGTCAAGAATAAGAAAAGCCCTCTTGATGAGGTGCTGAACTGTTGTGATGTACATCTTCCGGGTAAAGAGACGCTAATCCAGACTGTGTATTCAGATGTAGATACTTTGAGAGGAAACCACCCGGGTGCCTGTGCAGACTGAGCACAGAGGGGCCTAGGGAGGCCAGTTCTGAGATGACTTTGTTGAAGTTAATGCCTTCAATTTGAAATAGCTTGAATATGTAATCTTTGGGCTGCATCAGCACTTGTATGGCTGTGAATCTCAAGGCATACTTAAGTGTGCAAGAAACATACATGTCTTCATTTTTCTGAAGTTCAACTTAATTGTTATTGCTCTTACAAGGCAAAAAGCTTGTCTCAGTCAAGTCCAAGTGTCCTCCCAGCCCCCACCCCCCATTTTTGCCCAGAATAGTGGTGAAGACCCAGGGGTTGGTTGTCGTCTGGACACTACAGGGCCCATCTTGGTCTTCCCTCCACCATCCACACAGGCTGTTGCTTTAGAGCCGGTGGTTTACTTGCTACTTGTGTGCTTCCCCGTGGTGTGGGAGTCTCAGCAAGGCTGCTGCGTAGCTCAGTCTACTAGGACATTTGGTGGATTTTCCCCTTTCCTTAATGTTCTGACAGGTAGGGTGCAGATCGTCTGCTCTTGGGTCTTTCAAACCTTTTTGGAGGCCTGGAGGTCTCTCTATGGAAAACAGAAATCAGGTTATTTCTCTCCCGTACCCTCAAAGCTGGGGAAAGATTTCTCTCCTCAAATTCTATTTCTTCCCAATATTTTGACTACACCCAGCATCCTTCCCTTTTGCCTGAGAACTGCAGTTTTTGAAAGAAAGGGCCAGGAATATATTGGAAGGCTCTTTCTGCTCTGTCTGCCACATCTTCCCCTAAAGCAGTAAATAATGATTTGACTCTCTAGAGGGAGGGAGAGAGGAAAAAAGTAGTTAACATCTCAGAACTGCGTCCTTCTGGTTTTTAATAATGACTTTGAATACCAGACTGTGAGACTTGTAGTCTCTGATCCAAGGTAATGGGATAGCAGAGGGAGTTTTTGAAGGGAGCATGACATGCTGGAAGTAATGAATTAGGAAGAGACCCTGAAAGTTGTATGGAGTTAAGTTTTGAGCAGTATGAGAGTAGAGCTTTAGAAGGCTGTTATAAAAGCTTGGTGAGGGATAGAAGTTTTGATTCTAAAATACCATTGATTACACAATGTATCACTTTAATAGAAAGTTTTAGGGTAAAAAAATCAGAATAAACATATGCCTCAATTAGAATATGTACCTGTAAATCAGAATTAAAATGTACATTACAGTTAAACCAATGAATCTTAATATTCAGGACCCTTTGCTTATATGGGGTCCTTCCAAGGTCCTGCTGTATCTAATTTTGTACCCATAATATTAAAAGAACTTTCCTTAAGCTTGATAAGCATCAGGACCCCAAACCTGGGTCCATTCCTGGCAACAAGTGAAAAAGTGTATTGTAGAATTGAGTTTAAAAGATGTGTATTAATCATCCACGATATTGTACGCATTGTGACAAACACAGATGACACAGTATAGTCATTGCTGTTAAGAAGACACCAGTGACAGCAGCAAGAAAGCAAAGACAGACATTTCTTGGGGGGAAATCTGTAGGACTTGGAAACATACTGAATGTGACAGGGCACAGAGAGTTCAAGTGTAGCTGGTCATCTGAAACCCTGAGGGGAGAGTACTAGAGCTGAGAGAGACGAGGAAGACAGGGGCAGAATGGTGGGTTTGGGGCATTTGAGGAAAGATGATGAATTAATTTGCACATAGCAAGTCACCTATCATCATACCTGTCAAACAGATGAAAATATATGTCTAGGGCTGTGGGGATTATTTGAGGGTAAAGATAGAGCTTTGGGTGCCTTTAGATGGAATAATTGAAGCCATGGAAATGAGTGAGTTCCTAGAAAGAGATTACAGAGAAAAAAAGGCAGGAAGATCAAGTGTAGGTGTGGCTACTATGGAGTGTCAAAGTATCTTGAACTTGAATGTTCAATTTGACTGTGATGATGGCAGGAGATAGACTGAGACACAGACACTGATCCAGGTGCTGCAAAGTGGGGCGTAGCATTGGGGAGGGGTGGCCAGGAAGCAGGAAGCAACTAACTGTAAAAAGGAAGGGGATGGTAGAATGGGTGGATGCCATGAACTTTCAAAAAGGAGAGCTTGTCGGGTCAAGTGGGAGATAACGGGATAGTTAGGAGAATGCTGAGGCTTAGGAATGGAGAGAGGGAGAGTTGAAGAAAGGAGCTCTACGGGAGGTAGACTGAGAGGTTTTGCTTGTGGTGGGAGAATAGCTTTGTTGGTTAGATAGTTAGCAGTGATGGCTAACCACCCATGGTCTTCCAACTTGAGTGTCGGTGCCAAGGAGTTTAGTATTCCAACTATTCTAGTAGCTGACTTAGCCTAATTATAAATGGGGATGGTTGGAGGCTCACATTCAGCCTTTGTTTAATGGTTTATCAGCTCCATGATGCCTAACCCAGTGCTAGGAATGTAACAGATTTTCAAGAAATAACTATTTTTCATGTTTCTGAGATCCGATTCTGCAGTCTTTATAGACTAATAAAAAAAAACCTATTAATTGCAAATCATGGTCAAAATGCAAACTAAAAATATAATTAACATATTATCTGTTATACCTAAACATACAATTATTAAAAGGGTATAGGTTCCTTCAGGGTAAAGACTACATCTTGTTTGCCTTTACATTTTTGTACTCTCAGATGCTCAGTGCATAATCAGTGTTCTGTAAACTTGTGACAAATGAACTATTGTATGATGCAGGTTACAATGTGAATTTTAAATGAATTAAAATATCTGAATTTTTTAATTGCAAGTATTTCTTTAGGGTCAATAATAGTTTTTACAGTAGAAATATCTCTTGTGTTCGTATCCAGCTTTCTTTGATGGCTTACTGTATTATAACCATAAAGATGGTTCCCCTCCTCATTTATGTCTGCTGGGGACATTGACATTTCTGTCGCAGGGTCCAGGGTTCTTGGTTAAATAATTATTTAAGGTTATTTGTTCTAATTTCTTTCATCTGAACTCATGGTGATAGCAATAAACGAAGTAAACCTTTGAGACTTCAGACTTGGGTTGCTCTAAGAGTTACCCTCTTGAAACCTCTGTTTCTTGTGATCTGTAAAATGGGGATAATGATTCATTTACATTGGCCTTGGGGGGAAGAATGTATGAGATACCATTTATATAGGGTTGATGGTTGTATTGGGAACAGTAGACGTAAAATAAATGTTTCTTTACTTTTATTCCTTGGCACAGAGGCTCAAAGAACACCTGGAGGAAAAACCCAGAGATCACAGCAGGAGAGGCTGACAGATTGTATAACTCAGAAATCGAGACTCTCCTGTATAGAGGGTCTACTTAGTGCCTCTCAAAGTTCCCCTTGTTAGGGCCCATGTGAGAAAGGTCTCCCCAGATTAGATGATGTTCATTTTATGGTTGATCTTTACATTCTCTTTGCCCTGAATTCTTTAACTCACAAATGACTTTTTTGGGGGGTGGGTAGGGTATTGTGTTTTGTTAATTGCCTTGAGTCTTTCCTAGAATGAGGTGGAGGTTAAGTGGTGTTGATGTTCAGTGCCCAAGTCACACTAGATGCGAAGTATTTTGAGTATCACCCCTGGAGATAGGCAAGCATATGTATTCTTCCTGTCCTTACAGTGACTGCTAGACATTGGTAGGAGGAGGTGATACTTCCACTTTAGATGAAAACTGGGACACACAGAAAAAGTTGCTTGACCGAACTCATTCTGCTGAGCTGTTGTTGGGACTTGGGCTCCAGTCCCCGCAACTCCATCTTCTGCTCTTGCCACTGAAGTCCACTGGCATGAGGCTAAGGACATTGCTGCAATTCCCCTGGAAGAAGTTTCAGGAATACTTAAACAATTTTTCTAGAGAAGTATTATGGCCTATTCAGTCACGGATCCATTTGTCTTTGGAAAATCATGTTGATTACATAGAAAGTTCAGAAATTCTTGATTAAGAAGAATCTTTTTCAGATTTTGCTAGAGAACACAGGGGTAATTGAAATTGCTATGTAATTTTTTTAAAAAAGGATTTTATCTCTGCAAGTTTCTCATTTTCTCCCTATAAAGCATTTATGTCCTAAGGCTTGCATCTTCTGAAAAGAAAACTTTTACTTATTTATTTTTCCATAGCTACGTTCCATGCCAGAATCCGTTCTGAGGTGGTAAATTTCAGTGTCAGGGATTAACTTGAGTTACATAGTGAATGCAAGGTCACTGTATAATTTTTGGAAAGGTCTGATGATAGCAATGATGTCTTCACATGATAAATAAAATACTTTTGTATCTATCTGTCATATATCTTTTAATATTTTTGACATTATATAGGTGAATGGTGTCACTGAAAAGGCCAGTCACTGAAAAGGTGTCATAGGTTCTCCCCATGTTGATTTATTTTTGGGTGATAAATACCATTTGCAGGATCAAATTCCATAAAGATAAGTTAATTTAAACTTAGTAGATTTGTCTTGATTTGCTATTACTGTATAATGTAGAGGTAAATGCAGATTGCATTTTGCAAGGCATATACCCTATGTTTTGAAACAAGTCAAGTCATTTATTGATTTTTTTCAGATTAATCTGATACTAGCATTGGGAGAAAATGAATGATTTGACTATTTGCCAATGATAACTGAAGCATATCCTGTATACTCCAGTGCAGATAAAATGTTTCAGGTTTGTGTGTGTGTGTGTGTTTTGCTTTAATACAGGAAGAGGAAAAACACCTCTTAAAATAAGAGTTATTTAAGTGGATTGATGGATGTCTATGGAAAGTGTTAAAAATTATCAAAAACGTACCTGAATAAGTAAATGAGAATACTCAGACAAAACAACAGTTCAGGACTTAATTCAAGTTTGTCTTTGATGTTTAAGGGGAGGAACCTGGGCGCGGAGTTAAACCGGTGCTGATTCCTATAGGTCTTGTGCTGGATGTTGACACTTGGCATTTCTTCTGACTGGTTGCTGTGTCTACTCTGATTTATCAGTATCCTTGCCATACTGGCTGGTAAATATTGTGAATATCAATCCTGGTTATACTGACCGAGGCTAAAATCCCTGCTTGGCCACGTAGTAGCTATGTAACCACGTGTTCATTAAGTAACTTCTTTAAGCCTTATTTTACTTATCAATAAAATGGGCATAATAGGAACATTGGAAAGATGCTGTTAGCTGTTGTGTGTAAATGTTTACCATCTTCTGTAATAAATAGTCGGTGCTTAATGAATATTAGTCCCCAACTTCCATTCCCTCTGTTTTCCTGACCTTGCCAAGAATCCTTGTCCTTTCTTGTCCCAGTAATTGAAGAATCACGGGACCTCGGAGGTTGGAAGGAATGCTGGGGTCATTATGTCCAACAGTCCTTTAGGCTCAGGGATCTGTTTCATTGGTAGAAGTTTTGACTATAACCCAGACCATTGTCCCTGACTGCTTTCCTGCCTGTGTGCATTTGTAATTCAAGCTGTGTACTTGTTTTGTGTATACTCTGTCCTGTATGTATTGGGATGTTCACTGCATCATTAACCAGTCAGTTAACTTCCAGATCTGTGCCACTATTAGACACAAGAAAAATTGGAAGAGCAAACTCATGCCTGTTACTGGGGAGAACCTTCCACATTGATAACCTGTGAAAAGAGGGTCAGTAGCACTATTTCAGATGACAGTGTACAGTTTTAAAAACAATCCTTTTTGCTATACATCACTCTGAGAAGGACCTTTCTGTTCTATAGCTAACTTTTACGATGGGGAAATTGTTTTTTGAGTTTCAGCTGCCAGATAATGTGGGAACTCCTTGTCAATACATATTGCAAGCCTTAAGTTACTCTTTTTCCATTCTTAACTAGTACCTCATGAAACAAAGCTAAACAAATGAATCAAGGGACTTTAAATTTCTGTCTGTAGATCTATATAACTATATAAACCATACCCTTGCAGTTTAATAAAGTTTAATTTTAACATTTGTCTTTAAGTAGTGTAACAATTTCATCGTGGAGTCTGAAACCATCAAAAATAGAGGTGACCATCGATCCAATCCAGGACTAGATTTGTTTATGTAAATAAAAAATCTATCAGTATTTTATCTCAGATGATATGAAACGTACTAATTCAATGAAGATGTGTGATGAATACTTGGATTTTGGTAATTTCATTTGTGTGTGCATCTATTTGTGTTTCAGTTTCAAGATAGGATTATGCCTAATTTAAGTCAAAATACATTCTGCTTTGCTCCTTCTATGCGCCTCTCTACTGCTGTAGCTCACTCCCTACCTCTCTCACAGAGCCTCTCCACTCTCCATCTTGATTCCACCTCCGAAACCACCTGCAGCCATTGTATCCCCAACCATTGCACAAATGTTGCAATAGTTGAGATTTTGCATGATTTATTCCTTGTTATGCAACTTAGTAAATACGTTTCTCATTTTCCTCAAAACAGAACTGTAAACCCTGAGGGCAGGAGCTCAGTGACCTGTTCTTTAAATTTCCCCCTGCTGCCCAGCATGGGCGTACTGAGTACCTGTTGACTGGAGTCATCTCGTCCACACCCTGGGTAGGAACCAAATAAACGTGGAGGTATTTAGGGAATCACCTCCCTGTTACTTTGCAATTCATGTTTCGCTGTGTTACTGGTGGGATTTATTCATTTAACGTATGTTTATCTTGTCTCATCTTATCCAGAGCCTCCGGGTTCCGTGGTGTCTCCCTTCTCTGTCTTGGGTCTTCTGCAAGAGGGTAGGTTGGAGCACTGAAGTTGGAGGTAGCTGCCGCATTGTCAGAAATAAAACAGGAAGTCTGTTCCTTGTCCTAATCCAGACACATATCAGCAAATACAGACTTAGCAGGAAGCCAAGCTTTCAAATAAAGGCAGTAACCTGTGGACCGGGGGAAGCATCAGAAATACACCCCAAATTGACTTGGCACCTGCCGCCTGGGACTGCCTGGGCTGTGAATGGAGAACTCTTGTAGATGAAAGCTGTAGAGTGTAGGCAGTGGATGGATTTCATACTCACTGTCCTTTACAGAATCCCTGTGAAATGGTTGACCTTCGAGGAGACTCTCGATGATTACGCCTTAGTCTTTTCAACGTGTTGTTCCTGTGTACACTTGTACTTTATGGATACCTTCAGGGAGAAGCGTTTTAAAGAAATACAAAAAGCTTTCCACCCCAGAGACACTCCAAAGGTGGCAGCTTAGGGAGATAGCTTTCATGCCTCTATCGGTTATTTTCCTTCCAGGATGAAATACTTCTCCTTCCCCTGAGTGTCTGGATTTTGTGATCTGGGACATGCTTGGATGTAACAGTTTGAACTTAAAAGAATAATTATTCGGGGATATTCTGTTCTTTTATCAGTGAGGAGACTGGGGAATCTGGAGTTACCTCTGTAGCTTCTTAAAAGCCTAGCTTTTCCGAATGCTGTTTTTTAAACTATCATAAGTCAAATTTATCATGGGGATAATGTAATAAAGACAAATACTCAACCAATAATGAAAAGCTAAGTAAACGGGTATGTTTAAGCTCTATTATATGCAGGGGAGTACATTAAGGCAGATCTAAGACACTTTAATGGATTTAACATTAGCAATCAGACCTGGACTTGGTATAAATCAAACACCATCGCATTTCAGTCTAATGCACACCCACTCATTCATTAGTACCATTCAACGCAGATTATAAATATTAGCCAAGAAACCTTCAGTTCTTGAGATTCTTTCCACAGACACAGCAATAATTGAACAATAATGATGACAATTTTATTTTTATGAATCGCTCTGGCTTACTTTTATTGATTTGCTCTTGGGCCTGAAGAAAGCTTCCTCAGCCAGTATACAACAGGAAATGGTTATCATATTATCAGATAGGCTGTAAAGGGATAAATAAAATAAAGGGGGGGCAGGAATGATGGTGGACCTCGGCAAGCTGCTGATAGAAGCAAGAATTACTCCCCTCACTCCCAACAATAGAGCAGCTTCAATTACCTCCTTTTCCCCTCCCCTCTCCTCATTCCCAATTCAGCGGAAGGAAAATACTCCCTGGCTGTAAATGTGCATTAACTTTGGAGCTGAACATTTTGGGGTCCCTGGTATCAGCCAGAGGGAAATGAAGAAGATGAGAATAAACGAGCCTGTTGAGGCATTGCATGGAGAGGAGGGTGAGACCCTGCGGGAATATGAATATGGCCTTTCTCTGCCTGCTTTGATGATGTACAGCTTCTTAATAACAAAGGCAACACAGCCTTCTGAAACACTCCATCCAGGCCTCTGAAAGGAACAGCGGTCTCCCTGCCTCTGCCTTCTCCAGGGCATAGGATGTACTGGTGTTCTCAGCCTGTGCACCCTGCCCTTTACTGCAGAGTGCTAATAAATTGAACATCCTGGGTCTCAGTCAGAGGAAGACGTGGGTCTGGATCAGAACGTGTGTTTCTACATCCGCCATTATTCTCCCCCCACCCCTTCTCAGTGACAGATTTCAGAGGTTTTATCTTATACTCGTGCCCTCCCATCCCCAGCGACAAACTGGATTTGTACTTCTGTTTATTCACTGGATCGAGCCCTCACCGTGACTTTTAGTGAAAGGAACGAGAGCAAACACATCTTGGAGAGTCTGTGAGTCCTCGGCAGTTCCCTGTGATGAAGCCGACTGCCAGGTCCAGCCATGACAGGGGCAGTAGTGAGAGAAATGGTCTCTTCTGTAGTTATTCCCCATCCCCAGTGGAGTTTTCCTCCTTGGCCAAAAAAATTCAGGCTAGTTTATAATGGAGATGGAGGCAAGCTGATGTCTGAGGGCTTGTCCACTGGCTGCTACTATGTGTCATCGAATCCCTAATCATTCTGGGCTGGAAGGACTGGGTGCTGAGCTGCCCCCACACTTAGAGGAGCAACTTGAGGACAGCAGTGACACTTGCCACAACCCCTGATGCCAGCTCATTTTTTGTCACCTTTTTGACCCCATCTTTAAGGCAAGCCTACCTGGATAATTGAACTCTCTTTCCCTGGAAAATAAGTTCTTTTGACTTTAAAGTTAATTAAACCATAGTTATGAGTTAATCCTTAATGAATCCATAGATTTAAAAAAGTGTTTTAAAGAATTGAGTTATTGGTCACACATTGAGTTATCATGTAAGAACCAGGAAAGACTCAGATCTGGTAACATTAAAAATGCATAACAGTACTTTCATACATATTTTGTGGTTATTGGAGAGAAGGAAGGTGAAGGTGTCTTCTTGGCTTGTATTTAGATGGAGGATCTTGTGTCTTGGGAGGAAAAAAACCCAGGCAGTAAACCAATATATTGCAGCGTCTGTGGCTTGGGTTGAACCTAGCCACACTTTTGTGTTGATTCACAAAGCTCTTTTAAACAAAATGAATTATAGTCAGTTTACAGTGTTGTGTCAGTCTCTGGTGTACAGCATGTTTCAGTTACACATATACATAGATATATTCCTTTCCATATTTTTCATTATAGGTTACTGCAAGATATTGTATATAGTTCCCTGTGCTATACAATAGAAACTTGTTTTTTAATCTATTATATGTATAGTAGTTACTGTCTGCAAATCTCGGACTCCTAGCTTCTTCCTCCCCATCCCCTTTCCTGTTGGTAACTGTCAGTTTGTTTTCTATGTCTGTGAGTCTGTTTCTGTTTGGTAAATAAGTTCATTTGTGTCTTTTTTTTTTCAGATTTCACATATAAGTGATATTATAAATACTGTATTTTTCTCTTTCTGGCTTATTTCACATAGAATGACCGTCTCCATGTCCATCCATGTTGCTGCAAATGGCATTATTTTATTCTTTTTTATGGCTGAGTAGTATGCTATTGTATAAATATACCGCAACTTCTTTATCCAGTTCTCTGTCAATGGAGTTGTC
Source organism: Vicugna pacos (assembly GCF_048564905.1). Lineage (NCBI taxonomy): Eukaryota > Metazoa > Chordata > Mammalia > Artiodactyla > Camelidae > Vicugna > Vicugna pacos. The sequence goes on from NC_132990.1 coordinate 43,752,318, forward strand.
TCTGTCTTGGCTGTTGCAAATAGTGTTGCTGTAAACATTGGGGTGCATGCATCTTTTTGAATTAGAGCTTCCTCCAGATAACATGCCCAGGAGTGGGATTGCTGGGTCATATGGTAAGTCTAGTTTTAGTTTTTAAAGGAATCTCCATACTGTTTTTCCATACAAAGCTCTTTGATGCACACGAATTCAGTGAGCTCATTGATTTCTAAAAGCATGTAAAGGAATAATGATAACCATGGCCATTACCACGAGGGTGACCAAGACCGTGGTTGTTGGGGCTTTGCCAATGGAAAGAACAGGCATCCCTGAAATGGAGGATGCAATCTCCCTCCCCCAAGTGTGTTGATAAAATGTGAAGGAGGGCCAGGCATCTGTTAAGAAAGCACCTCATAAAAACTACTTACCAATTGCCTGCCGTGAGCCTGGCACTCTGCTGGGTACTGAACAAGTGATAGTGAATGAAACAGACATGCTCACCACCCTCAAGGAGCTCACCCATCCTAAGGGGAGCCAATTACATAAATTAGTAAAGAGGTTTCAGATAGCGATAGTGGTAGAAAGTTATGTGACAGAGGTGTGGAAGAGACTAAATGAGAGCAGTAGTTTTAAAGAGGATGAAGACTTTACAATTCCAAGTAAGAAATACTGGTTTCTTGTAGGAGAGAGACGAGTGACATGATCTTATTTACACTTTGCACAGATGACTCTGGCTGCTTTACGGGAAATCTGCCAAGCTTTAATAAGCGTTTGGAACAGTTCATTCCTGATTCATGGGAGAACAGAAGATACTCCCATTCTTGATGCAAATGGATCTCTAGTCACTGAAGTTCAAGGAACGAAACTGACCAGCTTGGCGTAGATGGTGTTTTCATTGCTTCCAATTATCAGTTGTGTCTTTGGGAGAAAGAGGAGTTTCCAGGAAGTAAATGGATATTGAAATGTGATTTAACAGCTCGATTAAATTTTCTGTGTAGTGCTTGCAGTGATCAAATAATAGGCTCCAGGACAGAGTGTCAGGAGTGCTCTTTACGTATTTAAGCATTTGCTCTGGACCCTGGCAGGGTGGAGAGGGCAATGGTGCAAGTGTGGTGGTATCTAATTGCAAGGTCTGATGAAGGATCTGGTAACTAGAATATGGCTTATACATGGTCGGGGGGTCAGTGCACATTTGCTAGATGGGCGAAATCTGGATTCTTCACCAAGAAGAGAACTTTATTGAAAGGCAAAGAAGACTTAGAAATAGGTTCAGAGCCTTCAGAAAGGGCTGGTAGAGTCCACAAGTGGGACAGAGCCTAGTTGGATAATTATGGCCCATTTTGATACACTGAAAGTTTGTGTGTGCATGGTAGAAAAGTTCCCGGTACTCCTAAGACCTGGTCAGAAAGTATCAGGCACGCTGGCCTCCCTTCAAAGGGAGCGAGCCTAGATTTGGGAAACTGTCAGCAGTAATTGCTGCCTGAATGTAGGAGGGATTATTGACTTCATGCTCCACCCTGCTGGCACGCTGTACTTGTCTGGTAGTGTGGGATATCCCAGTTATCTTCATGCTGCTGGGCTGGGAATCTTGAGAAGTGGCTGTCAGGATCAGAGAAAGTAAGTGAGGCAGGCACCAGTAATGCCTTGGTCATGGAGTTACGGAATTGTAATGTTTAGAGTGTTCTGACAGGAGTGGACAGTTGGTGAAGGAAAGTCCAGTAATCTTTTCCTTCTCCAGGCCAAACCTATTTGCCAGGCAAAATTACTTTTCCTCTAGTGGTAAGTGCTTCCCAGTGGCAGAGGATGTTATAATTTTATTGTATTTCCCAAATTTTCTTGGTTGAATGAATGCATCTCTTACGTTATTGTAAGGGGGAGAACTGAATGTTGATTTCACAAGTTGGGCAGTGGAGCTTTTGGAAGAAAAATTGTCATGCAGTCTGTTTCCTTCAGGAAGTCTGTGTATCAGTGTCTCAGTTGGGCTCAGGTGACAGAGACCAGCACAGAGTAAGCAAGAGTAACGTCTCCCCTCCCCTGCTATTCTTTCTCAGATTCTAAGGTTTGGAGGGTCACCAGAAAGAACGTCTGTCCCTACAAATCAGCTTTTTTTGTGTGGGCCGTCAGCCAGAGTGGCAGTGGCCAGGTGCCCTCAGATAGCTGAGGACAGAGTATTTCCAGAAAGAGGGCAGAGTGGAGTAACTGCAGACAGACTTGGTCCTGATCATGTGATACAGTGATTCTGGAAGACCATTCTGTGCTGCAGGGAGTGTCAGTAGGAGAGAAAGGCTAAGCATGAAGAGGGAACACAGAAGCTGTCAGTGCGAGGATGAGAAGAGAAGCCAGGAACCCGTGTGGGTGGCATGGAAGTTCAGACAGACTGGTTTGGTGCAAGCCTCATGAAACTGAGATCATGGGGGCCAAGAGGGCCTCTGGAGGCCTGATTTTATGGGCAGTTGCTGAGTGTTACACTGAGGCCTTAAGGGCAATTAGGGCAAGAAACCCATGAGAAACTCATTTTGTAGACTTACAGTGATTTTAGAGCTGATGGGAACCCCAGTAAAAAGGGACCTCATTTAACAGATGTGGAAACTAGAATGCAGAGGTTCAATGACGAGCCCAGGCCCATTCCTTCAGTTACCCCACACATTCATCAGCTTCCTTAGTTCCAAGTGACAACTGCCCTGTGAAAAATCTTAACTGCATAAGGTAGCCTGGTTTCTCAGGTGCTGATGAGCCCACAGTCCAGAAGCTTCTTCAAAAATAAAATTGCCTCACAGGAAAAGAATATTAAGAATCAGACCAACTGACATCAATAGGCCCCAAGATACCTCTCTTAGAGAATAGAATTCTAAGGTATTAGATAATGGCTGTATCCTGTTATGGCCAGCAGTGTATATTTATACTTTCTTTGCATTGTGTAACTGTGTGTTTCTTTCTTTTTAAACAAAGCAAAAATATCAGAAGATTCCTGCAGTAAATAAAAAACTGTATCTTAAACTGGCCTAAACATTAAGAACATTAAAAAAAAATTTATAAAAGAGGGAGGGCAAGCAACAGGTCTTCCATCATCAGTGGGCTGACTGTTACCAAGAATACTGACTACAAGGCCTCCTCAGTGTCAGGCTAGCTCCCTCAAGGTTGTAAGATGGCTGCAGGAGGTCCAGGTATCATGTCCAAAGTTTTCTTCTGGTATGTCTCTTCTCAAGAGTTAGAAAAATCTTTCCCAGACACTGCCTAACCATTTGTATCAGGCAGCTATTGCCATAATAATGCTGAGTAACAAAGTACCCCACTATTTGTGGTAAAGAAAAAGTATCTATTTTCATACTCAGAGTTAAACTGTGGTTTGAGTCTTGTAGGCTGGGCAGATCTGCTTTAGTCTGCAGGGCTTGCTGGGAACAGTTCTAGGTTATGGGTTGGGTTCAGGTTCTGCTTCACAGGTGTTTGTTTTGGGGCATGGGCTGAAGGACAGCAACTACTAAAGACAGCTTCTCTGATGATGGATCAGCTGTGAGCAAGAGCCAAGTCACACTGTGCATGCACATTTAAATCCTGTAACTCACCACCTACTAAATCCTGCTGACCAAAACAGGTTCTGTAGCTAAGCCCCACACATGGGATGGACACACACTGTACTCACAGTGGGAAGAGTTGGGCAGTGACTATTAACTGAGCAATAATCACTACTGCTACTCCACTCCCTTCTCCCAGAGCTGACTGGGCTCATGGACCTAAGTCAGAATTTCTAATTTATTAGCTAATTGCTGAAAATGGGAATGAATACTACCAATAATGCTTCACATTGTAGGACACTGATGCTCAAAGAGGTCAAGTAAAATCTCCAAGGTGACAAAACCAAGAGATAACTTGGGACTCTAATGCAGGCATGCCTTACTGCGAAATTATTCTCTTAACTGCTGTGCAATTTTGCCTATTAAGAATTTATAAATAAAAAGCATATTAGAATAGTTGAGAGGCAGGAGAAATGATGTACTAAGAAGTTGAGTGGTATTCTTCCTTTTTTTTTCACAAAACAGAAATAGCAGAAGGCTTTAATTGAAAAAAACAATGTCACAGTATTTTTATGGAGTTGTTAGCTTTATGGAGTAAGCTCATAAAAGTCACAAACCACAAAACATAATTACAGAGTGCACTTAACATCAATTATAGGAAGTACTGATTTAATTAACTCACATTTTGTCCTATAAATTATGGGAAATAGGGAATGTGTATATCTGTTTGTCTGTCTGTCTGTCTATCTTCTGAATGGCTAATCATACCCCACTCACTATTGCATTTGTTATCAGGATGGTGCTGAGTTGGTGTTGACCACGTTACATGTCACCCCCTTTATCACACAAGGGAATGAATTTTCTTAGAACTCACTCTTTAAGAGACCACATACCTCTTGAGCAATCTTTTCTTACAGGACTTGTGTTTCCTGAAACTTTGTGGTTCTCAAAGTGTCTTTCAGGGATCCATGGGGGTCTGAGGTGGAAACTGTGCTCCTAATAACAGGAAGGTGCTTTTTAATTTCTGTACATGTATTCTCTCATGAGTGCATAGTGGAGTTTTCCAGGGGCTGCATACACATGATAACACAACAGACTGAATGTAGGAGCACATACGAGATTCAGGCTGTCTTCTGTTAAGCCAGACATGAACAAGATTTGTGAAAATGTAAATGCCAATCTTCTAAAAAAGTTTTTAAGGAGAAAATATTTATTTTTCATAAATATAACTTGTGTCTATGTCAATATCCTTTATTTTAAAGTGAATTTATAAATATTAAAATTTTTTGTTGCAATTGCTAGTAAGGTAAATACTGATTGATGTAACACATAAACCACTATATAACCTATAGGAAGCCCAGCACTAAATTTCCAGTTCACCTTCAGCATTTAACTGGGATCACACGACAGAAAGTTTGACAATTAACATTTCCCCATGCCTTGTCTTATGTTTTGTTCTTATTGCCCTTGTAAGGGATTTCATTACTTATTTTCCACACTGCTCTACTTAAAAATGTCAGAAGCTTCAGACAGGTCATTGTGGGCTTCTGGAAGTGAAACTGTTGGTAGAAAGGATGGGTTGGTCTTAAGAGCATGGTATAGGAATGCAGTATTGAAGATTTTTGTGTAAATGTGCCCTCAAATTCAAATGCTGCTTCAAGGATCTCCTTGGTTACAGTGTTAGTGGTTTCCACAATATCTAGATGGATGGCAAACCTCGCTTCTGTTTCTCTAAATTAAACTTATCCTTTTAAGGTACAGCTCCTTCTCCCCATTTCTCCTCCCCTAGTCCAGCAGGGTTTTTTCCCCTTTTCCTTTCTTTACTTTGCATTTATGTTCTCTATGACTTATTCTTAAAATATATCTTCTAATGCATTTCTTGAGTTCAGAATAAAAGGCTAGTACTTTGAGCATTACTTCATCTTCATCATTACCCTCTTGTAACTCTGTCTGATTTAAGGTTATTGTATAATACTTGAGCTCTCTGCTAATGTACATTATGTTGGCACTGCAATCAATGCACATTTCAAGGGCTTCAGTCAATAGGACCCAAAGCTTTGAATTCAAAATAAGTATAATTATTTTTGAAAATTGATACCTAAATAGAGAGGGGGATGTGATTGGTCTAAAGCATGCAATAAGGCATACTCTTTACCTTTAATGTTGTATATGATGTACAGATGACTCATATTGGGCATTAATCCATTGTTACAGTTTTGATCAATGCACTAAATTTTTCTTTTTGATTAAACTTGAGAATAACTTATCTGTTTCTGTCTTAGTTGAACGAAATGGTAAACCATCAAAGGGGAAAAGAAAACACTGGTAATATTTGACTCTTGTGGTTAATAACTCCAGTGAATGGATAGTCCCGTTTGGGAAAAGTGATCTCTTGGTAGTTGGGTGGAGGTTGGTTACAGTTGAATTCAGGGAGGCTGAGAGTCAGAGAATTAGCCTGAGGTTACTCCACTGAAGTTTGGATGAGTTTCTTGTTTTCCCAGTGCTGAGTTGCTGTCATTTATTCAGACATAGATGATGAGTGTTAACTTTTGACTGCAAAATTCGGTGACATGGACCAACCACAGTGAATTCATGGGAGCAGAGGCCTGTCATGAAGCCGTTTTTGTATAGATGCAGCAAGTCATGAAGTGATGAAAAAGACAGAGCCTGCTCTCACAGACAACAGAATAACTGTATGAAGTATTTACTGTAGTTAGTAAGTTATTTCTCAGAAAATGATGTCTTGGCTTATTACTTACAAAACCTACCAGAGAAGAGTTATCAGATGGAGTATACTTATGGCATGGAGGAAAAAGTCCAGAAATTTGAACGTGCTCTTGAAGGTCCTCCAACTTACTGATAATCACATGCTGCCACTCCATGCACTCTCTTCTGTGACTTGCTTGTCTTCCTGTGTGCAACACCTCAGTTCTCTTCTCATTCTCCCTGTTAAATATAGTGCAGTGTAGTGGCTAAGAACTTGGATCCCAGAGTTACTCATCTTTAGGTTTGAATCCACTTACTAGCCATATGGCCTTGTTGCGTGACCTCTAAGACCAAGTTCATCGCCATTAATAATGTGGGGAAACAACAGGACTTACCTCATGGGATTTTTATCATGACCAAATGGTATCCATATGTAGGTACTTAGCACCGTGCCTGACATAATACACATTGAATAAAAGGGGAATATTGTTATTTCCCCCTTTAGTAGCTTAACTAAATTTACACTTCTTCAGCTGGAACTTCCAGATGTCCTAAGTTGGAATTGATTTTCCATCCCCAATTCTCACGGGACACTTGTTTTCCCAAGGAATTGCATCGTGATGGCTTAAGTGCCTGCTCATGTCATTCACTGGACGGTGAGTGCCTCCAGGGCTGAATCTGTGCCTGACTTGCGTAAGAATTCGTCACTTGCCTGAGAACACTCAGCAAGGTGCCTTGCCCATGGATGAGCTAAATAACATTTCCTGTGTGCCCTTAGCCTTGTCATTTGTGCATGAAGTACAATCCCTGCCCCCAAGAGGCTTGCCAATCGTTAGCAGAGATAAAGCTAATATACACTTACCACTTGAGAGAGGAGAGAGCTCCATGAAAACTTGCACTGTCAGGAAATGCTTTCTGGAGGGAGGTGACCTTTTGGAGGGTCTGGATAGACTTACCCAAAAGTGAGTGGAGAGAAGTGTTTCTGGAAAATAGACAGTGTTGATTAGAGTCTCTTAGTACAGAAAAAATTTTACATCCAGTGAAGTGCACAATTCTTAAGAGGACAGCTGGATGAGCTTTGATAGATGTATGTACTTGCATGACTACCATCATTAATAGAGAAAATTTCCATCATCTCAGGAGTTTCCCTCTAGTTCAGTTCCAGTCATTTCCCCTCCCGTAGAACTCAGCTTCCTGATTTCCATTTCTATAAACTAGTTTTCCTTGTTCTAGAAGTTAATATAAGTGGGATCATACAATATGTATTCTTTTGAATCTAACTTCTTTGACTCACAGTATTTGAGATTTAGCCATGTTTGTCATTAAAATTCATTGTTTTCTGTTGAATAGTATTCCATTATTTGAATTTACCACAATTTTTATTTTCCTTTTAATGGATATTTGAATCGCTTTCAGTTTTTAGCTATTATGAGTTACGAATAGTAAACATTTGATTACAGGTATTTTTGTGGACACATTTTATTTATTCTTAGGTAAATACTAGATATGCACATTGATAGATCAGATGTGCATTTAACTTTGAGAGACTGTCAAAACTTTCTCTTAAATGGTTGCACAATTTAACACCTCTGCCAGGAAATTAAGAGAAGAAAAAAATCGTTTATAATTATTCTTGTGTTTATCATTCTTGGTGTTTTTTATTCATTCCTATAGATCTTAGTTTCCATTTGCTTTCATTTCTCTCCAAAGAATTTCCTGTATCATTTCTTGTAATTTATTATTGCTGATGATGAATGCCTTTATCATGTTTTCAGTGTCATAAAGTATCATGAAATAATATTAAGAACATTTGCACTTGATATTGAATTCTAGGTTGATAGACAGTCTGTCATCCCCCCATCCCGCCCCACCAGTTCTGTAGTTAAAAAATACTATTCTTTTGTCTTCTGGCCTCCACTTATACTGATGAGAACTCAGTTCATTTTCATTGTTTCCCTGTGAGTAATGTGTCTTGTTTTCCCCCTCTGAATGCTATATGGTTTTCTTTCAACCTTTGGTTTTCAGTGGGTTAACTATGATGCTTTTAGGTACAGTTAAATTTTCTTCTCACTCTGCTTAGGATTCCACAGACTCTTGGGATAGTAAGTTAATAGTATTCCAGGCAGAAAGTTACTGGCTGACCCCCTTGAACTTACAGAGGCTTGGTTTTTATTAAGGTGGGTGTGTTTTAATATTGCCCTTAGTATTGATAGGGTGAATCCTTTAATTCAGAGACATACACTTTAAGATGGGTCCTTCTGGGGTTTCAGTGGAAAGCCCAAGGTGTTTACTGAGACCCTCTAACTTGGAAACACTCAAATTTCAGACTCTACCTACTCTATGGTGGGCAGCCCCAAATACTTGTGCGCATCTCTTAGCCTTCCAGCTCTTGCTTTCTGCTGGGTGTCCTGCCATCTTCCTGCACAGATACATCAAAGTCAGCCAACAGCTTGAGGGGACTGTCTGTGTCAGACCTGGGGGTTCCTTCCTGTGGTGCTTTCATTTTCTAGGCTTCCTTTCTGAATCTTCAGCTACTCAGGGGACCCTGAACTCTGCTCTCAGGCACTTGGAGTCACTAAGACTGTAGTTCTGCTTGAATTCTACCTGTCAGCATCTCTTGGGTTGGGGGGTTCACTTAAGAGAAAAGCTACAAGTGATGACCTGACCTGGTTCATTTCCCCCTTTCCAAGAGTTTACCACCATCCAGTCTAGGTGTACTTCTACTTATTCTCCAGTGCCTTCAGATGGTTTTTTATTTTATAATAATTTTATCCAGAGACTATAATTCTTAGCTGTAGGAGATGTATTCTGATGCAGGCTACTTCTTCATGAGTGAAACTGCAAACTCTGTGTTGGTTTCCCAGTAAGGCTTTCTGACTAGAGATGAGGTTTTGTGTGGAGAAAAATTGGTTTGGTTATGTGGGCTGGAGTATATACGGCCTTAAAGGCCAGGCGGTGGGTATTTTACATGATGGAGTAGACAACAGGGGAAGGGTCATGTCTGAATTATAGATAGCTTTTGTTTTTAAATATTAGAATGATGCTGACATTTATTATAATTCATGGGGAGACTTGACATGTATTCAAATGAATTGGTATGGTATTTTCATCATTTACATGAAGCAAATGTCAGAACAGAAGTAAGACCCGCAATTTATCTTTGTAATTATAAGTCCTTCCCTCTCCTTTTCTCCCTGCTCTGTCTTTTCCTGCACCCTTCCCCCTGCTCTCCTTTGCTTCCTTTCCTCACACCTTTCCCATTTTCTTTATTTTCTACTATTGTGACTAATACGTGAAAAAGCTACCAAAGCTATTTTGATGTTTCAGGAATTCAAAATTTGGTCTTCAAAAAGAGTCAAATATTTTACTTAGTTAAAGCTTTTATTTTTATTAGTAAACTTTACTATTCCCAGGGTTTAGTAAAATATTGAAATCAAGAAAATTATTGAATTGTAATATATTAATTAAAAAATTGTGAAGTGCCTGCAATTACAATTGGTAACTGTGTAACAGCTTGGAAAAGTGGTTGTGATCAAAGCATGATACAAAATTAGATGTATAGTACAGTGCAGACTTGAAAATGTTACACAAGTGACAAAGATTGGAAGGAGATACACAAAATGTTAATAGCTGTATGATAGGTTATGAATATTTATTTCCAAAATATTTTCAAAATAGAGGGGATTTGACTCTTGAATGTTTTTTCTTTTTTCTTTTTTCTTTTATTCTTTTTTTTTTGGTTTTGAAGAATTTCAGGGGAAATACATGGGGCAATATTTTGGGTCCTCCATTTAAATATCAGGATTTGGAGTTTAAATATTCCAGGTTCAGCCAGGTTACACCTTCCAACTGACAATTAAAAAGAAAAACCTATAGCCAGGGTCTTCTGGTGACTACTTTCTTTCCCTGTGGGTGGAAAGCTTGAACCTCTCCCCTGGATAATCCGTGGGGCTGGTGTAATTCTGGTTACTTAGTTGCTGACCTAGTGATGCTGGACCTGTAGGAGACGGACAAACATCATGATGTCTAGTAGAGTCTGAATCCTTCTGTGTTTTCGGATAGAGACACACGGGGAAAAGAAGGGATGCAACTTCAGGACAGAGGGTGAAGCTTGCATCATCTAGCTGATGTATCCTGTTGGTCCTGATGCTGTTCCTCTTCACTCATGCCTATGGTGCTGGGTAGAGGGTGAGATCAGAGGACTGTAATAAACTGTACCGAGGGGTTTCTTATTGCATTGTAACTTTTGGTAAAATGTTTGTTGGTGGAGGACGTTTGGCAATGTAATGCTCACAACTGGGGTTATCATAGTATTTCTAAACATATCTAAGCTAGAACACATTTTAGGGTTGGAGAGGATGCTGTTAACTATGGTGACTGGCACAAACTGGGATGTACCAGGCAAAATGAAGCATGAGGTCAACCAACGTGGAACCGAGGTGGCTTTTTGGCTGTGCTAGGATAACAACATCTTCCATGTTGGTTTTTGTCTTCCTTGGACAGGCCATGGGCCATCACCCCAAGCCATCAGTGAAGGAGTAGCATCCTGTCCCAGATGGCACTTTCTAGCTCTGGCTGTCCTTTGAGTCACTGAGGATTTTGAGCAGGGACTGGAATGAGTAACGTGTTTCATGCAGAAACGTCTGGCAAAAGAACGTAGGATGGATTAGAAAGGCAAGAATTGTGAATCAGGGAGCTCAGGGAAGATGTTGCAATGACAGCTATTTTGTGGAAGCAGATGAAAAACCTGGTTATCAGGACATCCTTTGTGAGGAAGGGCAGTATGATAGTTTCCAGGCTCTTCCATCGCCTGATACCCCCTAATTGATAACCCAGTGTTGCCTTTTAAATGATGCTTTTCTTTAATGGCACAGATTCATGGAGGACAAACTATTGTTTCCTTTCTTAATCATTTAGAACACCTGTTCTCCCCAGGTGGCAGCTTGAGAAGGCTCCCTGAGTGACCTGAGAGCTTAGGTGTATTGTGTATGTTTATGGCTGAGCCTGACAGTGTCACTGCTGTCACTTATGATGTGAAATGATAATTAACTTTTAAGTGTTGATAAAATGTAGACCAGGTATTTGTGTTTTGTTCAGAGTGTTCCTTTTATTATATAAATCCTGGTGAATATTTTCATGATCCTTTTTGCAGGTGGGTTTTCAGGGCAATTGTTTTCCATGATAAAGGCCAGTGTTGCTCTGCTAAGGAAACCAAGCCTATAGCTTCTGAACTGGGAGGCAAACGAAAGTCTCCATCGTTGCCACTGTTTTGTATGAATATATCTGTAATGCTTTTTCAGATGTTCTTGCAACATTTAGGCCCGTCAAGATGTTGAAATAGCAAATACGTTAACCAGTTTCTTTGTACTTGATGGTATTTGTTGGAGGCCTATATTGCATTCTGGCTTTCTATCTTGCTTGCTGTGTGATTTTGGTTATGATTTGGCCTCTTGGAGACTGAGGTTCACCACTGTTAGTAAAATGAAGGAATTGACTAAATGACCCAGCAGGCTACTTCTTGTTCTAAATTCTCTGACTCTCTTACTTGATTAGAGGATCATCCATACAAAAGTGACAAGAGGAGCTGTAGGGTTAGGTAAATAGCCCCAGGAAGATGAGAACTTAAAGTCTAGCAGTAAATTAGATAAAATGTGGTTTAGTCGTTGTCTGACCATGTTGTCTGATCCCCAATTCAGGGCCCAGAGACTGACAGGTACTAGTATTCTTAGAGCAATGATGGGACCAAACCTCTTAACATCAAAAGCTCTCTTGGAAAATCTGCAGGTATTTAAACTATAGATACGGAAAGTCCACTTAACTGGGCATTGGGAGAAATAGGTTATGGTTCCCAGTCTGTCACATTAACTCTCAGAGCTTCAGAGTTCTCATTTGAAATACAGGGAATTGAAACTGATAGCTATCAAGCTCCCTTCCTGTCTCTAAACAGTGATTCTAAACTTCCCTGAAAGAAGAGTTTTATTTAGGGTTGTTTAAATCCCTTTGCTGTCCAAGAGAAGGTATGTTCAGGGTAGGAAATGACAGCAAAGAAGAGATGATGGCCACGTGGAGACACTCTGAACCTTCTGTCCTCATTGCCTGAGTTAGCTGAGAGGCTGAATAAATGAAAGTACTCTGATGTTTTTGATACATCATCAGATTCTGATTTTGGAAAATTGTCTCAGATTCAGCATATCACCTGCTCTGTGTATAACTATAGACAAGGGCCATAGAAGTGCTTACGCTCATTAGAAGAGATTTGAGGGAAAGAAGAACGCGTATCATCTATCCGGTCACCCCAGATGACTTACGAATAATGCAGAGGAAGCATAAATGTCCCACAAAGGCCCAGGATTCACCTTGTGCTCTGGTCAAGTGAAGCCCCTCACTTTCCACTGAGCACATCCTGTCTGTTACCATTGTCCACCCACCTCCCCCTTCTCCCAAGGTCCTCTGCACTCTCTAAGACCCTGCGATACTCAGATCAACATTGTGCCTTTTTCTTGCTGAACTTGGTGGCCCTTCTGATTACCCCCTGGCCTCAGAGAAGGGGTGTGGAGATTAAATGAGGAAAGCATATAATGAGGAAAGGCTCTGTATCGATTCTCATTGTTCTTGGTAATTACTTTCTCTAAAGAGACTTAAACACTGAATTAGCAAATCCAGAACTACTGCTCCTAAAGGAAATACCAAGTTAGGTTCCTGTGAGCCCCTGGTTTACAACATTTTTGTCAACCAGTCAGTTCATTTGTTGGTGTGGGTTTCTGTTTAAAGATACCTTATTTAATACATATTGCTGATTCATTCACATGGAACTCACGACTCACAGCACCATAGCACATACTTGAATGAAGCTTCTCTAAAAATGTCTCTCTGTAAGGCACATCACAGCCTTTTTGTCTGTGAGCACATTAGAAAGCACTTCAGCACCATGCTTGGGGGCCATTTTAAATAGTGAAGTGACCCCAAACCGCACCCCTCCCAAATGGAAAAGATGTGACACTGAATACACTGTGGAAAGGACACCTGTTTACAATATGAGCTGAATGATGGCAGAGCCTCACTTTGATCCACCTCTGCTGAGAAAGTGTGCATTGGGTGACCCAGATTTTTCTCCACCGTGTGTATATCTGTGACTAACCACAGAAGTGCCACGAGTAGTTATCTTGGGGTTACAAGTGTATTTTAGTGAGTAGGTGAATTTATATGTGCAAAATCCATGAATTAATGAGAATCAACTGTATTAAGGACTTAGAGATTGTACATACAAATTAACACTTAATTAGGTATTCAGTGTCATTATTAGGGGATTAAAACCAACCAGTCTTTTATTAATTGTCTACCAAATACCAGGCACCATGCTAGACATGTCTGTGTAATTTCTTTTCCTTTTTACATCAATCCTTGCAAGTAAGAAAAATGGAAACTCAGATTAAGTTGACTACATTAACAAACCAGATAAATACTTAAACCTCCAGAGCCCATCTTGTTAGTTTGGGCAGCCATGGGATGGCTACTTAGGATGTTGTTTGCACATGTTACGTTTCTGTGGCATTTGTAACATCTCGCCCACTGTCAGGCAGGCAGTGGGTACCGTGCATAATGAAACCCAGGTTGATTGCCCTCGATTCTGCTAGGAGGTTTTATGACTGTGAAGTAGGTGTGATTTGGGAGTTGAGATCATTGATTTTCAAAAATGAGGACACTATTCTTTTGCCATCTCCTAACAGCCTCCCTCTTTCGTCAGTCTTGAATTTGTCTCTGTGTGTTTCTCTTTTTCTACCTCTCTGCCTCTGGCTAGCATCGACTATCTTTCTAAAACGTCGGGTCCTTGTGTCAGCTGATACTGTCCTTGAACTAAACAAACCCCTCACGAGCGGACTGCGCGTTGAGTCACTTACCTCTGTCTCCAGAGGAGCTGATCCCCCCTGACAAGGGTTTGTCTGGTTTCCGTGGTGCACTTAATGACAGCCTGTGCATGTAGCAGCATGTGACCCAGCTCCTTCCCTCAGACAGTGTCGTCGTCACAACTGTCACACCGTCAGAACAAGTTAATTCCATGCCAGCAGAAGGGCAGGATGTAATAATATGGAGCCTCTGGAGAGGGTGCTGTCAGGCGATGTGCGAGCTGCAGCCACCCGGCTGCTCTGCTCCGTGGGCAGAGATGCCTGCTGACAGGCAGCATGTTATTCCCTGGGAGCCAGGCTGGAGCCGGCTTGGTGATTTTCTGTCGGTTCCACGGTGCTCCTGGTACTGCTAGCTGTAATCTGGTAATGACAGTTTCAACAGGGACTGTTCTCAGCTTTTAAAAACCCTGTCTTTTCCTGGCAGAGGCAGAAAAGTGCTGTTGACCCTTCTATCTTATGTTCTCCATTGTATCTAATGAGAGTGATGATGGGATAGGTGCATTTGTGAGCTTCCCTGGAGATGGTTGCTGATGAGCTGTTGGTCTCATTAAGGAGTCTTTTTCTTCCTGTGTTCTTTAATAAATCCCTGCTTTCTGTGTGCTGGAGGACGGGTGTATGTGTCTTAGAGATGGGAGGAGTAAGAGTTCACCCAGTACACGAAGGGAGAAATGTTGTAGTGTGAGGGGTATTTCTGCACCGCAGAAGTCTGGGGGTGTGAAGGATAAATGCGGACAACATACAGACTGGGGACTGTAAGTTCATGGCTGCTCCAGAACAAAGCACAGGCACTTAGCTGAAGTCGAAAGGCCCAGATTCCTGCTCAAGATGGGAAGTCATAGTTACTTCCTAGGTTAGGGGTTAACTATAAATGTGCTTTTTCTTCTTTTAGAGAGAGAGAGAGGAGGAGGAAGGAGAAACACAGAAGATTTTGTTTGCAATTAAAGAGGAATGAAAACCAAAGATCATTTTTTTTTCCTAATGGTTTGTATAGTACCTAGGGATGTGTGATTCCCATAAGTACGTTTGCTTCTTTGGAATATGTGATTTCTTCTGAAATGATTTTTAGAAACTGGTGAGCAAAGAGCAGTCTTTTTCCAGAAATTGAGAGATGTCTTGAGGACCTGTTGCCAGATTTGCTGACTCAACCCAGCGCCTCTATAGACCAGCTCCTTCTGGAGACATCTGTGCAGGCCCACAGAGGTCATTCTGGTTGATTCAGTGAAATGAGCAAGGGATACATTACATCCTGTTACTAGTTCTTCTCTAAAAGGAAAGATACTACAGAGAGATACTCTAAAAGAAATTCACAGCATAATCCTAAATGTTATCATGAGGAGGGTAAGTGTGAGGTGGCTAAGGAAACTGATAGGACTGCTCGAGTTACTTTCCTAAAAACATATCTGATCATGTCACATTGTCATATCTCATGAATTTACATGTGCTGGTCCATCTTGCTTCTGTGTCTGTCACATGTTCTTTGTACTTCAAACTTCATGCATCCTTTAAGATTCAGATCAAAAGTCCCTTGTTACACAAACTAGTCCCTATATCTCCCAGGAGAGTCTTTGGGATTCTAAAGCATGTGTTTCTATATCATTAGTGTATTTATTGGGCAACATTTAAATGTGCCTCTTTATTTATTTATTTATTTTTTACTAGCCTATATAACTCACTGAGGTTAGGAACCATGTAGTATTTGTCATTTTTTCTGCAGTGACTAGAAAGTGCCCAGCATGAAACAGATGCTAAATCAGTGGTTCAAGACTGAGGGAAGGATACTCTCCGCTGTGCTCTGGTGTGAGAAAAAATGTCAGTGGATGAAAGGTAGAATTTAATCGGGGGTGAATTTTAAAGGGTTGATATTTGCTATAAAATGTGTAAATGTAATGGCATGTACTGTTAAGAATACTATTAAGATGAATTCAGACATTTGAAGAATGCTGTAAATCACTAAGAAATTAAAAAAGCTTTGACAATGATTAGGACTGATGGTATAATGTTGGCACAAGGCAGCGAGCCAGTAGAACTAGCAGAACCTGACTTCTGTATTCTCTGTCAGGGAGCATGATCTTCAGAGACCCAGATAGTCAAGCAGCTATTCAAGGTCATAGGAGAGGGACTGGCTGCTTTCAGTAAATTCGAGTCTCTGGGGCCACAAAAGACAAGGTCCAGGATTCTGAAATTAGGTGATGATGGAATCATTGGAAGACAAAGGACATCATAATTTTGTTGAGTTTTCCTCATTTTCTATTTTTCAAATCAATCCAATTTTCTCCAGTCTTCCCATTGCTACTGTTAACCTATTTTCGAGTCAATCATTCACCTCCCAGATTACTGAAGAGCTGAAGCCACCCCTCTGTCTCTAGAGTTGGTTGCTTTTTTTGTGTTGTCTTCACAGGGATGTCAGAATTGGTCCTGTCACTGCCTTGTCAAGATCACTGCTGGGACTTTCCATTTCAGCAGTGATGGTGGCTGTTTGCCCCGCCTCTCATCAGTCTCTCTGCAGTCGTCTTCCTCCTCAGGAGCTCCCAGCCTCTCAAGCAGGCGTTGTTTTCTCTGAGTCTTTGCACGTATTATATGAACTTATTCAAACAATGTACTCACTGAGCCTGGCCCTGTGTTAGGTGTTCGGAGATAAAAAGGAGAATAAAAATAGAGTCATGGTCTTTATGAGGGGAGATGGTAATTACTCAAATCACTGTTGAATAATCAGACAAATGGTAATGTTACGGCAGGGTTAAGGAGAAATGCGGTGTCTGCCAGGTCAAAGACTTCCCTAGTAAAATGAGGAGGACGAGCATTAACTAGGAAAAGAAGAGGAAGGGAGGGTTTTCCCAACATACTCCAAGGAAGGAAGGAACACAACTGGCAGAGCCCTGTGCAGCAGGGAACCCTGTAGTGATGGTGAACTGAAAGGAAGTCAGCGAGACTGGTAGGTGGAGCTGAGTTAGATCACACTCAGCTTTGCAGCCTTTAAAAAAGGAGCTTTTGTCCTAAGGGTGGCTAAGAGTCATGGATGCATTTTGAGCAGGGGCAGCAGGATGACTATCTCAGAAGGATCATTTTTGTCGGCGGAATGTATTGGGAGAGGAAGGCTGTGAAAGGATGGGGGTGATGCATTTGCCGGTGGTGGTTGTAGTAGTCCAGGAGACCGATGTCCTGGTGTGGATTAGGGTGGCTGTGGAGGCTGCAGAGAGTAGTTGTTTTGAGAGATTCTCTGGAGGTAAAGTCGATAGGACTTGGTGGTAGATTAGACAGGAGGTGTGAGAAAGAAGGGTCTGTCCAAGAAAACTCCCAGGTGTTGGGGTGGGTCACAGGATGGCAGTGGAGACAGTCCTTGTAGAGGAGGCCACGGAGGAACATCAGATGGGTTAATGAGTTTGGTGATGGACGGAGTAGGAGGAGCCTCCAAGCTATGCAAGTGGACGGGGCAAATGAGGTCAGAGGGCAGGAAGGGTCATTGTTCTGGCGCTCTGAGGGCAGGTCGAGGCTGGAGACAGACACTTGTAAGACAACTTGCAGAATTCATAATTGAAACTGGGGGCTTTGATGCAATGACTTTGGGAGAGAACATAGTGTGAAGATGAGAGGGCCCAGGACCAAGCCTTGAGGGAAGTCAAGGTCTCATGGAGAAGGAGAGGGTACAATTACAAAAAGTACTAAAAGTCGGAGTTAGAGGACAAGTAGTGTGTTGTGATGTCACAGAAGCTAAGGGAGGCCAGGGTTTCAGGAAACAGGGTTCGCCAAAATACACACTAGTGGGCCAAGAAAAATGACTAAAAATACGTCTCTTGAATTTTTGCTCTAAAGAGGTGAAATCTTGAGGTCATAGCTGGAGGGAGAGATGTTAACAGCTGTGCCCTCTGCCTAAAAGACTGTTCCCTTGTCTCTTTGTCTGGCTGATCCCCACTCACCCTTTAGGTCTAGGCTGATAGTCTTCCAGGAATCCCCCCAGGATGACTCTCTTACACTTCGTCTTTCTGTGAGATCCATGGAGTGCTATTAAAATGTGCTTCTAGAACATCAGACTTGCCTGTTTTACCATATGTTCTTACACTTTATAATGTTCCCTTGCTGTTGCCTGTTTTTCCTGCCCAGACTGTCAGGTCTGAGAGGGTAAGAATCATGTTCATCTTCCATCCCCATTGATGAGCAAAGTGCCACAAACTAAGTGCTTAATATACATTTATCAACTGAATACATGAAAATACTGTTGATTTTTCAAATTACAAAAAAAATGCACAGATGAGTTTTATTGGAGAGATTTTTCAGATGATAAAAACAAGTTTTAAACAGATTTGTGATTACTTAGAAACTGATTATTACTCCGAGCCACTTTGGGGTCCTGGAAAACTGGTCATTGCAAGCTAATGGAAGCATGCTGCTTGTAATAGAGGATGGAAAGCCTGTAGGTCATGGGAATACCTAGCAGTCACTTGTGACATCTGTGTAGACCTGTAGTTAGGAAGGTTCCAAGCTGGCTGGGCATGCTGGTCCGTGGTTCACTGTCAGTGAGGAAAAAGCGTTCTGTCTGCTCTTGGTTCTGTTAAGATTTGAACTAAGATAAATGGCCCATGATCTCTACCTGAAAGCCCTGGAGGCCACTTTGTTTCAGAATTTACAGTTCGTGGATTTTATAATGGTAACATGACAAACTGTAGTATTTCTGCTACCCTCACTCCCTCACATCCACTTACCTGATTTATTAAAAAGAATGATGGTAATCACATAGTTACATTAGTTCACAAATGCTCCATTTGGTCCTCACATCACTTCTGTGGGGTAGGTACTAGTCCCATTTTATGGACTGGAGAAATTAAGAATCTGAAATACAAAAAGCAAATCATAGCTTGAAAGCAGGTTTTTAGACTCAAGTTAAATGTTCTTTATCTGACTTCAGCCTTTTCAATTCTAAGGTGATATGTCTCAGGCATTTATATAACCTCTGTGTGATTGCATATCTGTCTATAAAAATTGACACATGACCTTGGGCAAATCACTTAATGGCAAAAACTATGCTTTATTGGTCTTTGTAGCCCAGCAGGTTCTAAAACGTAGTAGGTACTCAGTATTTGCGGAATTAATAACCTATGTGTGTCAAGATTTCCTCATTAATAAAATAAGAGAGTTGGATTAGGTTCTCAAAGAACTTTTGTTTGTGATGTTAACCATATTAGAAACTAAAAGTGAAAAATTGGGAAGACTTTTTAGTTCTTTAAGAAAAATAATATAGTCATCACAGTTTAATGTACAGATAACATATACTTTGTGCAGTATAAATATTTTCCAAAACGAGAATGAATTAAGTGAGAAGAATGGCATCATTTTATGTCTTTGCAAATTTCTTTCGTGTCTGGCTTAATAGAAGACCCTGGATTCTCATATCTGTTTCTGCATTCAATCTGTTATGTTTTTCTTGATGTATATTAAGAAAAGTAAGCCTCACATAGATAGGTAGTTGGAAAAGGGGGAAATACTTCAAAGCATTTTCAGATAATTATTGATGTTTATTTTGAATGCTATGTCAAAACTTAAAAAATGGTAATTTCTTTAAAGTTATGTGGAATCTGACTGAAATTAGTGACATTTTATTATTTGACTACATTAAAATCTATTAGTCTTTCACTTTGAAACTTTTTCCCAGGCATGATTTTGGAACATTATGCACTGTTCATTTGGTTTACTGAGCTATGCAGATCTTCCAAATATTGACACCGGGTCATCATACATAAAGAAAAAGTAACATTTATTAATATCATCACTGATTTTTATCAGAAGTCTTTAAGCATTGGGAAGCTGTTAATAAGCTCATGGTGGTGTATACAAAATTTCCGCACTTCTAATTTTCACTTGAAAGCTCAAATTTTATCACTGGCCAGTGTTTTTTTTTTTTTAAATGTAAAAATGTTGTTTCATGAAAAATGGCTGGTGCAATTCAAACAATTGCTCATGTGCTTTTCTTCGAGAGAACTGTCTTACTTGGGCATGCAGCAGAAGGACTTCACATATACTTCCTGTTTTGTCAGAGAATATTAAAACGATGCGTACTAAAGAGTTGAGATTTAATAAAAATAACAGTTTTTATGGCTTCATCAAGAATTCTTTTTTTCTTTGGAAGTACCAGGACTTTGTGCATGCTAAGCTGACGCTCAACCACTGAGCTATACCCCTCAGCCCCTATCGAGGATTTTTAAGAACCTACTCTGCCCTGCCACTCTCCCACCTCTTTTTTTTTTTACTGTGAGTACATGCCTTGATTTATGCTAAAAATACCAGCTGTTTTACCCCCATTGATTTTTTTGCACCATCAATGGAAATGTCAGCATAACGAACAAGGCAGATAACATCTTAGTAGTATTACAAAAGCCCCCCTGGAAGGATGTCAGGGACAACTAGATGTCCATAGGCCACACTTTGGAAACTGCTGGACTAACAGTTGAAGGGTCCGTTTGTACCATATGGTGTTACCCACCTCCTGGTGATCTGTCATGGGAGGGAAAATGGTAAATGATCACAACTGGTCAGACAGGACATCATCCTGTGGCACTGATGCTGGAGCTAGAAGATAGCAATCAAATGAATAACCAGGCCCAGTTCATTCATATCTGTCTCTTTGATCTGTTTCCTCAAATCTCACTGGAATTTACATATCAGTCTGAAGTTGAGTTGTGGGCAAGACACTAGGTGTTCCCTAAATCCATTGTCTCTTTTTCCTAGATAACCTTTCGTGCATTAGATACGACCATCAGACTGAGGTCCAAAAATAATATTAGTGGAAAGGCTGGGTGTCACTTCCAGATCTGTTCCCTTAAGAGCCCCCATCTGTGCTACTTGATGCTCTTTTCTTCCCGCTGGCTGAATGTGGATCAGAATAAAAGCCAGTGAGTTGGTGGGAAAACATTGGAACGATCACATAGAGGAGAGCTGACTGTGTTCCGAAAATGCCCGAACGTCTACCTAGAACTGTTAAGCCAGCAAGAAATAAGTTGCCATTGTTTTGAGCATTGCATGTTTAGGTCTGTTTGTTAGAGCAATTAGCCTACCTTTAACACTAGTTTGCATAATAACCTTTTAACTGGAATTCATGGTGATTCGTATTCCTCAATGACATGTAAATTGAAACTGTGCTAAAGGGTAACATCATTAATGACTTCTTTTCACAGAGGTAGTCTGGAAAAGGACATACCTTTCTAAATTTATGGGAGACTGCTTTTATCCTCTCAGCAAAGGATCTATTTCCAAATTAATGGGTAATGCAAGTTGTACTGAGGAATAAATATTTGCCCTTTAATTATTTAGGGGAATACAGTATTGCATTATTACTTTACACATGCTCCAACCCAGAATGCCTCGTCTTGGGTACCCGTGGGTGTAGACAGGGAATTAAGCAGGAAATTGGAAATGTATTCCATGAAAGACAGAAAGAGAAAATTAATTGCAGATAAAGTATTATAAATAGGATGACCCAGAAACTTGAAAACTGCTTTCAAAAAATGGATATAGTTTTTCAAGGGGAAGTAATTGAGTAGATTCCAACTTTTAAAACCCTTGGGGAATTGGTTCTTTCTCCTAATTACTGATCCTTTCTCCTTGGTTTATGAATATGAAGCTAATTCCCCCTAGTGTCAGTTCGATAGAGATGCAATTACAAAAATAATGGATGTGACTTAGGACATTATTAAACTTTTTTCACTTTGCTCTTATTTGTATTCAGTGCAAGTCAGCATTTTAAACAAATAACTGTGCTATTTACATAAACGTTACTGTAGATCATGACACGTGCTGTAAGACCCATGTCACATCCAGTGTTGTTGCCTCCATTGATTCCACAATGATCATTTCCTATCTTGGCTGCCAGCAGTGATCAATTTTCTGATTATTTCAGCACTTTTTAAAAACATTGTCTAAACCAAGCTTCCATTAGGTTGATTATTAAAAAACTTTCTAAGCTCAAGTAAGCATTAATTTAATAAACACTTACTGAGCATGTACCATGTGCTGGGCACTGGAGGTAGAAAGATAGATAAGCAACTCTTGTTTTTAAGGAACTCACAGTCCAGTAGAAACTAACAACCCTCTAAATCTCAGTGGTTTAACACCGTCAACATTTATTTTGTGTTCTTACTTCATATCCAACTAGTCAGCAGGAGGCTCTGTTGGGAGGAAGTCATCGAGAGGACGTTACCACTCGTTAACCCTTGAGCTGGACCCGGGCACTCAGACTCCTCACCCCCTCCCCTGCCCTTGAAATGTACATCACACTTGTTATTCCCATGCCAGCAGCCATTTCAAGGACATAGTCTTAAGAGAGTAAGGTGTTGCTGAGACCATCTGGACCGAGTATGGGGCTGAACCCCATTAAAGCCTTGACATAAACTTTTAAGATTCTTGCTAGTGGGTGTGGATAATTATACTTGTCTAGCCGCTGCCCAAGACAAGCCTTGCTTGTAAAACTGCCACCTACCAGTCTGGAGTGGCCTGACTTTTTCTCGGGTGTCCCCTTGCCCTCTGTTTACGGGGATCCGTTTCAGATTTCACCTGGAGAAGCTTCCGTGGTTGCAAACCAACAGGCTGCCAGGCCCTTGGGAGACTTCTCTCATCGTGTGACCTCCGTAGGGTTCCTGTGACTGCCGAAAGGATCACGGTCAATTGCACACTGGCTTTTAGAGCATCTTCCCAGAGCTGACACATGCCACTTTTGCTCATGTTTTATTGGCTGAAGCAAGTCAAGAGACTTTTCCTAAGGGAGAGTGGGAAGTGCAGTCCTGACAAGCACCTAGCAGGAAGGAGAGAGGGAACATTTGTGGACAGCCATGTGACAACAGTTAGGATGCAGGAGGGCCTAGACAGCTTCAGCCCCGGGAGATCGGACACCACGGTAAGTGATTGAGGAAGGTCTGCACAGGGTGCTCATCTCACTGAGGTGGACTGAGCCTCACGTTAGGGGAGCAGGGCCGAGTGAGCATCTGCTAAAAATCCTCTTAGCTAAACAAGCTCCCCTGGACCCCTGGGCTCAGGTCTTCCCTGTCCCTCCCTCTCAGCCCAGCCTGTCTCCTCCTCCATGGTACTTTTTGGTTTCCTGTCCACCTCCCCCGACAGATTATCATCTGAGAGCAGGGACCGAGTCACTCTTTTTCACGGCTGTGCCTAAGAAACGTTTGTTGGATGATAGCATTAGGGAAGCGGAATTTTGGTTCGCAAGGTGGAGTTGGCCCAAGGGACAGGTAAGGGAGAGCCTTACAGACTGGGTCCATCCTGCATGAGGCACAGGCACATCAGAGGCAAGGCCTTTTTGAGAAGGGGGGGGCTGAGTTTGTGGTTAGCTTGCTGCCCCAGAGAGGCCTCCCTCCACACGCGTGGCTTCACGGAAGAGAAAGTGAGCCTGTGTTATGCTTCTAAAGCACTCTGGGCACCTCACCCCATGTGTCTCACTGCTTTGATGAGCTAAGGCCACCAGCTGGGCAGGGCTTCAGTACTGTGGATAAATGTCCACAAGGGGTGACAACCAGGCCACCAACCTCATTTTCACTTGTGATTCAAGCCCAAACTTTAACCTTGCTCCAGAGGAATTAGATGGTGCATTAACACCTCAAACCTCTCCACCAGCTCCCAGGGCACAGTGGGGTCGGTCATCTCCTGGGTCTGAGTGTGTCTCCCACTTGTTATAATCACCGCCCAGGAAGTTACTTCAAACAGAAGGGCGGGGCTGTGGAGGGTGATGAGGAAGCATTTCTCAGGGAAACGGAACTGTACTCTCTGGCCACACCTTACTTAGGGCTGTCTACCCTTACAGTTGTCGGGAGGGGGAGTTTCCTCCCCTGCCCCTCTTGAGTTCTTGTGGCTGGACTAATAGTAAAACCGATACAAGACAGATTAACTGGAGAGAAAGAAACTGTAACCATGGGCATGGAAGTCTCATAGAAACAGGACCTAAGAAATGGCCAAAACAGGCAGCTTTTGTCCTTTTTAGACAAAGAAACAGTAGATTTGTAAGGAATTGACAGATAAAGAAACTTAGGTTTGGGTGCTCAATTAGGGAAGTCTCTGAACAGAGTTTGGGTTTGGGGTAGTAAATTAAAGAACCAGTGAGATTTGCTTATATAGGCTTCTTGGCCTGAGAAATTTTCCATCTCTGGCGATAAGGGTTTCCTTCTATCTTCATATTCAGGGAGGGCACCTTCCATGTGGGAGATTTATCTCCTGCTTTTCAGGAGACAGAAAGGAGGGTCAGCGTGTCCCTCTTGAATTGGCCATTTCTTAAGTAACGAATTTAAAATAATCAATATGCCATTAAAGCACATTTTGGGGATGCCTACCCAGGGCCCCAACACAGTCATCAGGCAATTATATTTGATACCCAGAGGTACAAAATCTCCTTTGGCTTCCAAACAGCCCCATCACCCCTGCCCAATCCACCAAATGGTCACACTGCTGTGGGTGAACAGACTCCCTGCAGCTTTGTTGGGGGTGAGCAGCAGCACTTTGCCAAGGTGGGAGCTGCTGATTCTTGGTCAGATGTCTTAAATGGAAGCTTAGCATTCATGGGAAGAAAACTGATCAGGGGATGTTCACTGGCATTAGAACGAGACCGATCAAACGGAAGCAGATGGCAGGCCTTGTCTTTGCCCCTTGAGCACCTGCCCTGGCTAACTTGCCATGACAGTTGATGTCTACAGCTCAGAGGAGCGGTCTGAGGATGCTACTGAATATTTCATCTGACAAGAGGATGTAGCGATTTCTTTCTCTTTCTCTTTTTTTTTTTTAACAACTCATGATGATTAAATTAATTTAAATGGCTCTCTGCCTGTATATTTTATTCATTGCAGCACACTTTTCAAAATGGAAAGAGGAATAGTAACAACTCTGGACTCTTTCAGTCTGTCCACCTGGAACACAGAGCTTCTACCTACACTGGTTGCTCCTAGTCCCACGTGGCTATTTAAATTTCAGTTAATTAAATAATTTAAGACGTTTGCTTCCTCAGTTGGATGAATCACATTCTGTGCTCAGTAGCCATGTGTGGCTAGTGGCTGCCATACTGGACACTTTGTGCACTCCAGGACGTTCTGTTCGCAACACTGACTTAGATCATTGTTCACCCAAACCAATGAGACTAACCCAAAGGGTTTGTAAGACAGCCCATTGTGGTGAAGAAGAAAATGTCAGAACGTGTATTTATGCCATCTGGTTCCAGGAAGTAGACTTGGAGATAGAGTTGAACAGATGGGGAGTGTGTCAGTGGGTGGCTCTCAGGATTGACTCCTGTAGAAGTGGAGGGACCTCAGTTCACCCTCAGGGCTCTCTGATTTGGGAAAGCCTTTCAGAGTCATCTCGAGTTGCTGAGAAGTTGTGCCCTTTAGACTCCTGTAAATGATGGGTCCTGGATGCAGGCTGCCTCTGGGAGGAAGGGTGTGACCTTGGGCCAGGAGGCTCTCTCCAGCAGCTAAGGAGTCTGTCAGGCCAGAAGGGGGAATATAAAAGGTACTTCAGTGTCTGTGTTGGTTGTTTCCCTTGGATTTGTTTTGAATGTTTAGTTCTCTAGTGCAGTGGTAAACTAGTATCATTTATAAAGCAGTTTGTGAGCATCTAATGGGGTTCATGCTGCATGTAATTTACTGACCAGGATGCACTAATCAGAAAGGTTGGAAATCAACTTGTGCAGACTTGGGATTTAAACCCAGCTTTTACACTTGAATGTTTAAATACTATCTGCAAACTGGTGGCCAGCTATTCTAGTAGCAGACTAGTTCGTTTGTTCAGAAACATACAATGGAATACTACTCAGCCATAAAAAGGATGAAAGAATGCCATTTGCAGCAACATGGATGGACCTAGAGATTATCGTACTAAGTGAAGAAAGTCACTTAGTATATCACTTATATGTGATATATATGATAGAAATGAACTTACTTGCAAAACAGGAAGACTCACAGACATAGAATACAAATTTATAGTTACCAAAGTGGAAAGGGGATGAGGGAGGAAAAAATTAAGAGTTTGGGATTAGGAGATACAAAACACTATATATAAAATAAACAAGGTCCTACTGTATAGCACAGGGAACTATATTCAACAGCTTCTAATAACCTGTAATGAAGAAGAATATGAAAATAATTTATTTACATGTATAACTGAATCACTATGCTGTATAACAGAAACTAACACAACATTATAAATCAACTATGCTTCAGTAAAAAAACAAATAGTAGCTTTTTAAATTACATGTGGATGACTTTAGGCTGGGGCCTGCTTTGGTTGACTACAGGGCTGATGTCTTACTGTTGTCTTATACTCAGTGATTTCACACATTTACATGGCCTGTTTGAACCATGAAGGCATCTGAGTTTGCAATCCCTCCTTTGCACAGTTGCAGACGGGCACTGCTGGAGGCTTGTAGACAGTGTGAGTGTGTGATCCAGTCCAGTGAGACAGTCATGGGAGATGGAGACTGTGATTTAGTGAGAGTCCATTCCCCTCTGCTGGAAGTGGGTGCCATGGCCAGGGAGAACCATGGGATGAGTGTTACCAAATCTGTTTCCAAGGGAGGCTGGCCTATCACTGAATGCAGGAGATGCAGTGAAATCTGATATTTACATATTGGGGCTCAATGAAAAAATACTGTGGGTCAAAAGAAGCATAACTGGGCTACAAGTCAGTTTCTGAGATTGCTGATGGCTGGGACCACTGCCCAACTTTAAGGAGGCAGAGGCTCAGGCTTGAGAAGTTGGGGAGCCATTCACATCCTCCCGTGTCTCAGAGGATATTGACTCTGGGGACATCTGCTCAGAGACTGGCATGGACTTGTTAAACATTGGAGAGCTGGCTAGCAGGGCAGCTCCGAGCAGGGGTGGCTTGAACCCCTTATTTCCAAAGTCAGTAGAAGTTTTCACAATAGAATGTTATCATGTAATTTACTGGTGGCTTCTTCAGCGAGTTTCAGAAAACGAGGCTGACGCCAGCCTTCAAATACAGCCGTTGATATACTTCTGTAGACCCCTTGGCTGTCATCAGTATCACTCCAGACTTGCAAACTGAGCAATCCTGAAATGGCACCACTGTTACCACCTGTTAACACAGAATGATGTGAAAGAGTTGAACAGTTAATTCTCCCTGAAGCAAAACCCCACAGCCCTGGGGACGTTTCCTAGAACCACATAGGTCGTAACATCTGGGTAGTTACTATTGGGTGGTTATTGTTTTGTTCTTTGGGGTAATGGATGATGACTGGGGACAGGATTCTTAAGTAACAGTTTGAAATTGTTTCCCTTGTGACAAGAGCCTGGGAAAATTCCAGAACCCTTTTCAGTGCCATTGTGTGTGCTAAAAAGTGGGCTTTTTTGGCAACTGTCTTGTTGATGGTTTGCTATTTAATATCAGATGCTCGTAGTAATTTTCTCTGTGCAATATTTGTAGTTTAACTTTTGAGTAAACTATTTGGAGTTCTTTCTTCAGTTGTAATTGGTTCTTCTTAACAGATCCCTTTGATGTTTTCATAGGAAGCTCAAAAGAGTCTTGTTTGTATAAAGATAGTTATCTTGGACAGGGTGGACCCAGATGATGTGTGGAACTGCCCTACAGCCCAAATGAGCAAAAACCCCTGCACAGAACATTGCCTGAACCAGACTTCTGCCTCTTGGCTTGTGTCCCCAGTTACATGTGGCTGCTGAACTTAGTAAATTATGTAGACTTGGCCACTGCTCTATTATATCTGTCAAGCAGAGACAGAGCTATACACATTCATTCAAATAAGTTGGTATATATATGGCCCTTCTACTTTGTGTGGGATAAGGGCTAGGGAACCTGAGGCAGGGATGTTCAGAGTTTGGCAAGAAATACCTTTCTCTAAGCAAATTGGTTCCTTGGAAGAGAGGAGATGGAATTTTAGAAGCTCTTAAAAAAATGAGAGATGGAGATGGATGTTCCTTCCTTTTATGACATTTCTCTCTCCATCCATCCATCTGACCAATATTTACTGATTTATTAGTTCCTGCAGTAATTACTAATAAATCATAAATGTATCAAGATGATGCTAGCATAGTGCTGACTTGCAACTTGATGAACCACTTTTGTACCCTACTTTCTTTTGGGGCCATCACCCCTCTTTTTGACACCCCTCCCCACCCACCTCTGTTCTGTGTCTTGGCCAGTTGTGTGTGCACTGCCTTGCCCATTCTGTGAGTGCTTCTCGAGTGTCACGTGGGTCACCTCAAGAGGGCTCTGATATTAGCTGGCTGTGCCTTGTCAGTTCAAATCAAGTCCTAGCAGCTCAAGCCCACCCCGTGGGCAGGGGCTTGACAGCTCTCCTTGTCAGCGCACTGCTGAAAGGCAGGCAGCAGCCGTGAGCGGGAGCCAGTTAATTAGCAGTGATGACGACCAGGTTGGGATTTTTTGTTTAATGCTTAGTTAATTTCACAGTAATTGAATTTAGACTTGGCTTACAGAGACCGGGGTGAAAGGTTCTGCATAGAGCCCCCGCGTCCTCCAGCAGGAGAATGAAAAAAAGCCTATTGGGAGGCAGACCCAGCCTCCTCTCATGCACTCTGGACATTTGGAGGCCTGGAATTTCCCACAGGAGGCTTTTTCAGGTGCAGACCAAGGCAGTGAGAGTGCTGAAGCCCCGTCCTGTGTGAGGGGTGGGCATCAGAATCACTGGCATCTGTATGGCTGGTCGAGGAGGAAGCAGTGCATGTTGAGTGATCCTGGAGTGCTGGTCCCAGGGGAGGGCTCTTGATACTTGTTCTCCTTTCTGCCCATGCCATCCTCATGAGGTGGGTATTGCTATTCTTCCTGCTGAGATGACAAGGGTGAGATTCGGAGATGTCGAGTAATTTAGGAGAACCACAGGTAAGCAGTAGGTCAGGATTAGAACTTGAGTGCTCCTCACTTCTAAGCCCACACTCTTTGAATTGAGGCTTCAGAAGAGAAAGGAGAAGCTAGAGAATGTTAGCTTTTTCATCTCTTACGGGAAAGTAGTGTTAAGAGTTCTAATTTCAAGGGGACGGCTACCCAGTGGGAGTGAAGGATCTTGGGTGATGCTTCTCCCAGCCAGCCACTCGTCCTGGCGCAAGATGGTGTTCATTCAGTGGAGCCAGCATACTTGTAGTCTTTGTCTAGAGATTCTGTATTCTGGTTGTCAGTATGTCCAATGTATTAATAAGGGTGTTGTAGGTGCCACCAACAGAAACCCACCAAATATAGACTGGAGTTTAAATGAATGATACCACTTACACAGCTGGGAGAAACACCAGGGTAGCAAGCAGATATGAGGGATCACCTGACGGAAAGGATCAGCTGAAGGAAATCTGGCCTTGGAGCCCAGAGCTGTGGTCGCAAAGCCTGGCTGTGTAACCGTTTCTCATCTCTGCTAGGATCTGATTTTATGTGTTATGAACTGAATGTTTTTGTGGGCCCCTGAGCTTCATATACTAAAGCCTGTCAGGGAGGGGGAAATTTCCTTCCCTATCCTGCTAGAGTTCTTATGGTTGGACTAAGAATAAAATTGACTTGAGACAGATTAACAAGAGAACAATTTGTGTGTGCAGAATTCTCACCGAAATGGAATCTAACCAGTGGCCAAAGCAG
This sequence comes from Vicugna pacos, assembly GCF_048564905.1. NCBI lineage: Eukaryota > Metazoa > Chordata > Mammalia > Artiodactyla > Camelidae > Vicugna > Vicugna pacos. The sequence goes on from NC_132990.1 coordinate 43,781,998, forward strand.
TCAACTTTTATACTTTTTAGACAAAGAAACAGTACACTCGTGAGAAATTGACAGGACAAAGAAACTTTAAGTTTTGGGTGCTCAATTAGTGAAGGATCTAAGCAGAATTTGGGCTTGGGGTAGTAAATGAAAGAAGTAACACGGTTTGTTTATACAAGTTTTTGGCCCAAATTCCCTGTCTTTAGCAATAAGGGCATCCTAGCTCCGGATGCACATGAGAGATTGAGTTCCTGCTTTCAGGGAGACAGAAAGGAGGGTCAGATTGTCCCTCTTGGAATTGGCCATTTCTTAAGTAACTTTAATTCAGAATGATCAGTAGGTATAGTTTTGAGTGGTCTGCCCTGGTTCCCAACAAACCCTACCTCCCAGTGGGATTGTCTTTGGCGATAAAGCCTCTGAGGTGGTAATTAAGGTTAAATGTAGTTGTAAGGCTAAGACCCTGCTCTTATAATGTCCTTACAAGTATCCTTGTAAGAAGACACACCAGAGCTTGCTCATTCTTTCTTTCATTCTCTCTTTGTGCATGCGCACACACACGGAAAGGTCACATGAGCACGCAGTGAGATGAAAGCCACCCGCAAGCCAAGAGAAGAAGGGTCTGTCTTGATCTTTGACTTTCCTCCCTCCAGAATTTGGAGAAGTGTATATCTGTGGTTTGAGCCACCTGGTCTGTGTTGTTTGGCCATAGCAGCCTGAGCAGGCTATTGCACATGTGTTGGCTTATTTTCCTATCTATAGACAACCTTCCTCAAAGTAGTCATCCTTCCTGGCCACTGGACTCCAGGCTGCAGTGGCCCTGTTTAACAACTTAAATGGAAAGAGACTGTGATCTTGAGATTATCTCTACAGTCAGGATCACTCTTGATATCACACACCCATGTCCTGGACCAGTCACTGCCTGGGAGGGCTGAGATGGAGGTTAGATTGGCCAGGCCTGTTACCAGAAAAAGGGGATGAGAAAACTTTCAATGTTGACCAAGAGGTAAAAACAGTAATGATAGTGCTCTGCACCCAGGGAGAAATGCCATTCTGAGCCCTTACGGAGGAGTAAGTGTTGACTTTGGAAATTGCTCAGAGTGATCCCAGTACTGGCTGCAGTGACTGAGAATTATGATGACTGCCTTTCAAGCTGATTGCCTGAAGGAAAGCACAAGACAAATTCTTGTCATGTTGTTGGCATTCCACTGCACAGCCTCTTCAGAAGGTGACAGTTTGACTTTTTCTGTGGTATCTGAATGGGCCTTGATGGGCTTACATGTAAGCACAGGGTTGTGATTTTCTAAAAGGTGCTGAGCCAGAAAGGCTTGTGTAAGCAACTCCAGCATGGACACAGTACGGGGCAAGTTTGTTGAGCTTGCCCAAGAAAATTCTGCCCTTCTCCCTCAAGGTGCAGTGCACACCCTAAGGTATCAGTTCTGCTAAGAATCCCTTTTCAGATTGTTCCTGGCCCTGAGGGTGGATGAGCAGTCCCTCTCTGACAAAATACAAAGTGTATCTGATAGAAGAGAAAAATTTGAAAGCCTTTTATGTTCCCCCAGAGAAAAATCCAAATGGAACAAAATACAAATTCCAAAATTGTCCCTGCCACACTGAAATAAGATTATATAAACATCTAATTAATGAATTTAATTGACAAACACTGAGTAATATATCTTCCTATTTATATCATGTCATTCATGTTTAAAGAAAGATGTTAGCTAATACTTTTATAATAATTGCTAAATGAAGAAATGGATTTCACAGAGCTCTGATGATTTGCCTAAGAACCCATAACTCATTGACGCTAGTTGCGTTGTTCGAAAGGACTTTGAATAGTCTTGTTGATAGTAGCTAGGTCTTCCCAATTCTCATTTTTGTTTTTTAACTTAAAGTGGTAGCAGGTTATAATTAGAATACAGTATGTAGACTCAGAATTGGTAGTGGGTTTTAGCTTTCTAGCAGATGAGTTGTGTGATTTTTAGGAAAATCAAGTCTTTGAATCTCAGCTTTCCCATCTATAAACTGAGAACAATAATAAAGTCTTCTGTCTGTTGACCGTGTTGTTTTTGATCAGGGGCTCAAAGTAGCTTCTTCTAAGAAAATAAATGAGAACTGCAAAAATTTTCTAAAATCTTCTACGTCCCCTTACCTTTTCCCTTCCTGTCCTTTTTCCCCTTCATTATTGGGTCAAAAAGACAATCTGGACAGAGAATGTTTCTAGGACATCTTAGCCTTGATTGTGGGCGCACAGTTTATGGTGACAGAGCAGTCATAGTGTCAGTCTCAGAGCACGTGGCTTCCATCTGTGTGTATAAAGGCAAACTGAGATACTTGTTCTTCAGAAGTTAGTATTACTTCTTTTGAGACACCATGTTTTAAGTTTGAATCTGTCCTGAGGTTTCTATATTTGAGATTGTGCTTTTCATTGTTAATAATACAAAGGGCACCATTATGAAAGGATCAGACTCCTGTGACTAGAGTCAGTAGCCCTAAGGGAAAGAGAGCCTTAATCCTCATTGAAGGGATAGTGGCCAAGTTTTTGAGTGGGCCTTGTGGTGATCACCCCTATTAGTACTGGGATGCCCATCAGTAGGGTGTTCAATACAGTATTCTGGGAACTGTCCAGGCAAATTGGGACATACAGTTATTCTGTGATCTTTCTGACCTTTCAAGACATCACATCTATGGAATGGAAGTGAGTCTCTATCTCAAATTTTAAGAATCTCTAAGATTAAAAAAAAAATTCTTCAAGGAAAAAAATTACAATCCAAGGCTAATTTCACTGGTTCTTAGCTCTTGTTCCTCCAATATATGAAATTCTGCAAAATTCTTCTGAGAGCTCTTGTGATTTCTTATTAGAGCATCCTTTCCTTTCATGGATTCAATAGATTTTCTTATCTCTTTGAGGATATTAGTGATAGCTTTAAAATTTTACATTTATTTTTCCCTACAAAGCCTACCTTTCCTCTAAGTTGTTTTTGTTTATTTTACACTCTTTCTTCCATTTTAAAGTCTTCCAACGCTATCTGGTAATCCTTGGTTGCTTGCTCATGATTTATAATGAGGACTGAATAATGTACTGAAAATATACTGAAAGCTCTGAGCCTATGGGAAGTGGGAAACTTGACTTTGAACTTCATTCAAGAGTGATGTGGGTGAATTGTTTGCTCTGGAACCCCTGATGTCATTTTCTTCATTTTCTTCAGGTTTTTCATCTGGGTAGGTCAGGTTCCCAAAGAAATACCTATGGATCTCCTACTGTTAGATAAGGGTCTGGCTTCTGATGTTCCTGCATGGTGGTACTGGGAGCCTCTGGAGGGAGGTGGAAGGTCTCACTGCTACATGCACGTTGTAACTAATCTATATACATTTGGTTCAGTATCCACGTCTTCAACTGTGCCTAGCCCCCTAGGTCAGAGACCCTTTGTTTTACACAGAGAATAAATTGGAGACCTTTGTCAGGGTTGGGAAAGAGTAATTACCCCATGGCGTGGGGGAGGAAGTGGAGATCTAGGACCTAACAGATTTTCAAACAGATTCCACCTAGTTCTCCTTATGGCCTTGCCTCTTCTCCCCAACTCTCAGCCTCCAGTTCGCAGAATTATGTGATGCTGCTTGTTACTTAGATTTTTAAGGATTCTGCGGTTTTGGAAGGGAGGGAAAAATCAGCTGTTAATTTAATTAACCTCCTACTCTAGTGTGCAGTATCATGTATTTTAATTATTTTTTTCTTAGAACATACTAAACATAAGTATTAATACTCTATAGTTGAGAATTCTGATATCTTAAGTCTTTTGCAGGGGGAGGCCTGCTTCTGTTGATGGTTGTTTCTGTTGACTCTTGTCCATGGTGCATTTTTCCCTTGTGAGTTTTGTGAACTTAATTGTGACTTCATGTTAATTGGAACTTGGAAGGAATTCCTTGAGGCCGTTTTGACAGACCCTTGTGCCAGGGACCTAGGGGCACTTTAACCTTGGGTCTGCTTAAAGTTCTTACTTTCTGACTCTTCTGACCACACGGTGAATGTGATGGCTGGCCCATGGACACAGATTCCTGGCTGCATGCCTCTGCAGCACAGGCTTTTTCATTAGTTACCTCTTGTTCAGTGGGCATGGCCGTCTGAGAGTCTAGCTTTATAAGGGGGCTCCAGTTCAATTCTCTGTCTGGGATAGGCTCCAGGCTTCACCTTCTGTTTATAAAATGTGAAGTTCTTAACCACAGAGCTCTGACCCCTGAGACTGGTATCTGGTATCTGCAGGGCTTGCTTATCTTACTGGCTGCCTCTCTGGCTTTATCCCTGGCCTCATAATTTCCTTGCATACATGTTCAGATACACATTTAAGAGTGTGTTTACATGAACTGGTTACCTATTTTCCTTTCTATACTCTGTACTGTTGAATGAATTGAGCAGAGGAAATTGGCTTTGTCTGAAGGCTCCACCCACTGCTGCTGAGGCTCCCCAGCCCAGGTTCAAGGTCAGCAGTGGGCACTTTGCCCTGGCAGCCTCCACACCTCATCCCCAGCCACTGCCCCCTGCTGCAGACTCCACATTTCTGTCCCACTCAGAAACCTTTGGGGCTCCCCTTTGTCATTCATGCTCTTTCTTTCCATCCTGGCTGTCCTCCTCCCGGGCGGGCGGGAGGACAGCCCCATCCTCCCCTCCTTCTTTGTTCTTTTATTCTTGCAGTGCACTCTCCTTGGAACACCATTGCTTTCCCACTCAAAACCCGTGGTCACTGCTAATTATTACTACAGTGGCAGTCATATTACTGTGTATAACTGTACCAAATCAACATGCACCTCTTAAATTTATACAATATGTCAAATATATTTCAATGAAAGAATAAAGTTAAAACAGTGAAATCACCAATGAAAAGCACAAAAATGTGGCACTAAATAGAGGGCAAAAAGGATGCTTGTTTATAATACGAAATCTGAAACAGGAAGGCAGGGCGTTGATGTGTTTGACCTCAGCTGGGAATGGATGTTAGTGACTCAGATTGCACCCACTTTGCCCCCATGTCCACAGATGACTGAAAGTGCTGCAGATATTGACTTGTAGTTGCAAATAAACTTGCAAATACAGAATCCACAAATCATGATCAGTTGTAACCTCTTGAGAACAGGCTCTGTGTCCTCTTGTTTACTATTTCTAGTGCTTATTAGCATACAGCATGCTAGAGATAATTGAGGGAATAAATAAATGACAGAAAGCTAAAAAAAAAAAATGCCCAAACCCCCAAACCCCTTAGTTCTTGTCTTTCCTTAACATTCCCACCTTCACATTTGCTCACATAGGACCCTCCACTTGGCATGTCTTCACTTTACCCGCCCATCTGGCTGGTCTATATCTCAGCCATCCTTCATGGCTTGGTTCTAAAACCACCTCCTTCTGGGAGCCTGCCTTGATCCTCCTACCAAAAACAAACTCTCCCCGACACTTGGTAAATCCCACTTACCTCTTTGTACCGTTTTGGAGTAGTACATATGTTTTCATGTATATGCCTTCAAATTCTGGCTGCTGAGAGTGGGGAAATTGTACAAGGGAGATCCAGAAACATCTGTTATCTTAAAAATGCTTTAAGAAATCAGCTAGGTTGAAATTAATAAATATTTAATTTAAAAAGCATATTTAATATTTAACTTTCTGTCTATATGTGTATTTAACAGTCACATTGTTTAAAAATTTACATGCAGGAAAATGTGCAGATCTTAACTGAAAAGCTCCCAGAATTTTTCCGTATATACCCATGTAGCCCTCAGTCAGATGAACATAGAAAATTTCCATTACTTTAAAAAGTTTCCCTTCATGTCAATAGCTTCCTCCCTCCCATCTCAGGGTAACCACATCAATGGAAAATAATGGTATTAAAAAAAATAATCTCATATCAGTGGCTCTTTCTTTGGACTGATTAGTTTATTCTAGTTACTTTTATAGAAATTACTGAAACATTTAGATTTATTCTACCATTAGTAATTTGTTCTCTATTTACAGTGCTGCTTTGTCTACTTTAAAATAATTTTATGCATTATATTAGTTCAATTTTTTCTTTGGGAGTTATATATGTTATTTTATTTGGATGAAAAAAATTGCCACACATATGCTTAAAGCATAGAGTTTATCAGTATCTCTATTTTTCTCTTCAAAACTGTAAGATCTTAGAATGCTTTAATTCCAATATCTTCCCAGCATTCTTTCATATTATATCTAGTTTAGTTTCACTTAAAAAAAAAAAACTCTTGATGAGGGGGAGGGATAAATTAGTTTTGGATTAACAAGCACACAATACCATATATAAAAGAGCTAACAGGGACCTACTGTATAGCACAGGGAGCTATATTCAGTAGCTTGTAATAACCTATAATGGAAAAGAATCTGAAAAAGAATAGATATATATGTATGACTGAATCACTTTGCTGTACAGTTGAAACGTTTTAAATCAACTATATGTCAATAAAACAAATTCCTGAATTAGTCAATTTTATTTTTACCCTTAATTACTGCTTAGTTTCTAACATTTTTTTACCCATTTCTTTGTTCATTGATGCTTCTCACGTCCTACTCTGTATGTTTAGGATCAGTTTTCTTCCTGCTTATGTACATCCTTTTGTATTTCTCTCAGGAAACATCTCTGGGTAGGAAACTCTCATAGTTTGGTGTGAAAGTGTGTGTGTTGTTACTCTCACTCTTGATAAGAGCTGAGAAGTCTAAATGGACAGTTACTTTTTCTCATTGCCAGGCCAGTGGGAGTTTTTGTTTCTGTTTTAATTCCAGTTTTGCAGATGGCACAGTCTTTTAAGACTCGTAGCATTTTCAAGATGATTGTTTCTGGCTCTGGTCGAAAGGTATCCAAAGCTGTGCTCTTGTCCCTTGGGTGGCCTTAAAGAGAACTAGCCCTTAACCCTGGGACCCACATCTTTTCTGAGAGCTCATGGAACACTATAGCTTCCACCTGACTGTTCCAGCTTTGAATAGCTTTATACAGGGTGCAGAGAGTAGGTATGCTGTGTCCTTTCCTGTCAGCCCCATCAGCATGGTGCCAGAAGTGTCTGTCATGCCCTCATCATCCCCCCCTTTTTTTTCTCACATTGGCTTTACCTGCCTAGCCCCTAAAGGCATCTGAGTTTATCTTGAGTACCCTTGGGGTGTACCTTCCTGTGTACTAGATCTACAGTCATTCTGTGAATGTGTTTGTTCATTCATTCCAGTATCTTTTAGACACCTAAACATCTGTGTAAGAGGTTGAAGCTAAAGCAGTGAATGAAAGAGATCCAAATCCCTGATCTTAATCTAGCTTCCATTCTAGTTGTGGGTAACATGCAAAAAGCAGATAAATAATTGAGATATATTGTATTTTGCTCAATAGTGACTACTTGAAGAAAAAACCCCCAGTAAATCAGGGAATTTGGGTAGAGGTTGCTGAGAGTGGGGTAGTGGCTAATCTGAATAGGTGGCCTGGGGAGGCCTTTCTGATAGAGTAACACTGGAGCAGAGACCTAAGGTGGAGAGTGAGTACACCTTGCAGGAACTTGCGGAAGGAGCCTTCAAGGCAAAGGGAACACTAAGTGCAAAGGCCCTGAGGCAGAAGCATGAAAGCCAGCATAACCGGTATCAGGACCAGGGGAATAGTTTCCCATGAGGTCAGAGCAGGGAGCCACAGAAGCTATTAGAAGGCAAAATGGAAGAAGTCTTGGCACTTCAATATAGGAAAACATACTCTGAAATACTTGACAATCAGGGTAACAGTATTATCTGAACCATCATTCAAACTAGGAAAACAAAGCCTTGAAGGATGGTTGAAGATCACTGATGCCTTATTTCATCTGAACCACTTGAGCTGTAGCTTTCCAAAGCATATGGATGTTTTTAAAAATCTAATAAAAAGGAACTTGAGAGAAGTGGTCTTGCTACCTTAAGAGCAACTTGAATAAATTTATTATAAAGCACTGTTTTATTTCATGAGGCTCTTAATATGTGGCCTTAAGGTCCATTATTTTTTATTTTTCTATTGTTCTGTTCTATTACCATGAGAGCCCAGTTTTTTGGTGCACTGACAGCCAAGATTTAATTATTATTTGTACAGTGTACATACATGTCTTAGTCCGTTAAGGCAGCTATAAAAAAAATGCCACAGACTGGCTTATAAACAGCAGACATTAATTTTTCTCACAGTTCAGAATACTGGGAAGTCCATGATCAAGGTGTCAGCAAGTGCAATGTTTGGTGAGAGCCTGTTTCCAGGTTCATAGTTATGTTTTTGTTGTGTCCTTACATGGCAGAAGGGACAAGGAATCTCTCCGGGATCTCTCTTAGATGTCATGAACTAATTCTGTTCATGAAGGTTACACCTTCATGACCTAATTATCCCTCAAAGGCCCCGCCTCCAAATACTCTCACATTGGGGATTAGGATTTCAAAATGCGAATTTGGGGAGGATACATTCAGTCTATAGAAATATAATTATCTGTTTATAATCACTTAATGTGTACAATAGTCTACTATTGTCAGTTACTCTCCCATAGCTCTGTTGTTGCTATATAATAACTGTTCTCTTTTCCATGTTAAACATCTTGGGATTTGACTGTGACAGACTCAGGGAATCTCAGTGATGAGAATTTCTTTTAACTGCTATTATTGATGATATTGATAATGATTATTCATCTCTTAACTGCCATCTACTAGGTGTTCCACAGAGCATTAAATACACACACACGCATGCACGCGTACATTCCTTATGATTGGAATCAAATTGGTTTGAATTTACTGTGTCATTAGTAAACCCCTGGACACACATAATGAAATAAAGAAGAAAAAAAATAGCCACTAGGTTAAATAAACCACATGCCAGACTGGGAAAATCAACCTAAACAAAATGCTTGCCCATTTCCCATGTTTATCTGCTTGGAAAATTGGGTGGGGGAGATTCACTCTTACTCATATATTTTTCAAGTTTGCTTCTAACATTACTGCTTTCTGAAGCTCATCGCAGAAAAAAGCAAGTTGGTGCAATTCTGCTCCCTAAAAGTCTCCCCTTCTCCTGTTACAGAGAAGGAATGCCAAGGCACTTAATTTGTGCCCAGAAGAAAAATTGCCTTTATGAAAGTACAGGTGGAAGGGTGAAGATGTGAAAGTAGTTGTGAACCAGTTTCCAAGGAACCTGGTCACTTTTGTCTGATTCAATTCAGTGAAATTTTATGGAACACCTGCTGTGGAGTACTCACAATTTAAGTATGGAATTGTAAGATGGACTCATTCCCAAGTAGCTTAATGTCTGGTTTATTAAATGAGACAGAACTCATGAATAAAGAGCCATGTGCCAGAATATAAGTCAGCTGACACACTAAATGTAAGAGACCTAGGTTCCATCAGAAGAGAGAGGAGGATACCTGTGTGGGCCCACGTGCTCAGGGAAACTGAGGGAGGAGGTGAGTAGTACTCAGTGGACAGATGGGTTTGGTGGTGAGAGAGGAGGGGAAGGGACAGTGCAAGTGAGGAGAACATAGGAAAAAGGCCTTAGGCAGGAGTGAACATCACGTATTCAGGCCACAGGAAGAAAATCAACTTGGTTGGAGGGGAGAGTTTATGTCATTGAAGGAGGACGAGGAGGAGACATTAAGTTTGATTAGAGTATAATCTGGGGAGAGATTTGAATCAAATTCAGGAATTTGGATTTTTGTTAGAAAAGACTTTTTGGAATGACTTTAGTGAAAATGATAGAATAAAGACCTTCCAAAATTCTCTTCTCTCATTTTCCCATGAGAAAAAAAATCGCCAGAGTCAGCTTTTCATACTTCTGGAAAAAACCAAAAGCTTGTAGCAATTAAAAAATTCACTAAATCTAAGTAAGAACGATGATCTTTGTGGCATTTAACTTGCCTTATTCCCATTTCCCTTACTTGAGCTCTACCGTATTTGTTTAAAGCCAGGAGCCCACAATCACAGTGAGAACCTGTACCCAGGAGCCACCAGAGGGAACAGAAGGGAGTTGGAGTTCTCTAGGAGTTCCATTCCTAGAGAATTGTCGTTTGACTTGTCTGCCAGTTCCCTGGAGCACCCCACTCGCAAGGCTGCCTTTGTTTGTTCTGACTCGGAGCTCATTTAGTAATAAAAATCATTTTCCAAGGGTATTTGTCAGAAATATTTATACTTTAGCTTTGAGGCTGCCTGAAGTGGGGATAATAGGACAAAAAATTGGATAACCAAATGCTAAGAGGAAAAGTTGAGGAATGAGGTGTCCATCTGGGCTTGGAAACACTGACATATTCTTGGGAATCTATAAGGCAGGTACAGGGTGTATGCATGCTGAAGGCTCAGCACATGAACAGTAAAGACCTAACTAAGAAGGCCCTACACTCACACTGTGGCTGACCTTGAGGTTCTGTGCAAGCAGGAAGTGAAGGCTAAGGCAGAGGTGTCAATTGCCTGGCTGAGTGGAGAAATCATGCCCCTTGTATACTGAAAACTGCAAACCAATGTCGAAAGAAATTAAAGAAAATGTCCATAAATGGAAAGACATCCTGTGTCACAATGAGGTACCATTTCATACCCATTTGGATGTGGGAAAAGATGTGGAGAATTTGGGATACCCATGAGCTGCTGGTGAGAATCTAGAAGAGTGCCATCACTTTGACAGTTTGGCGTTTCCTTAAATGATTAAAAATAGACTTATTGTGTGACCCAGCAGTTCCATTCAGGTAATATCCAAGAGAAATGGAAATACACACTCATGCAAAAAACTTATACACAAATATTAATAGTTTTGTTCAAAGTAGCCCAAAAGTGGGTGCAACCCAAGTTTCCATGAACTGATGAATGGGTAAACAAAATGTGGTATATGCATAACATGAAATATTATTCAGTCATTAAGATGAATGAAGCACTTACACACAATACAACATGGGTGAACGTTGAAGACATGATGCTAAGTGAAAGAAGCCAGAAAAATGGCCACATATGATATGATTCCATTTATATGAAATGTCCAGAATAGGCAAATTCATAGGGACATAAAGTAGATGAATGACTGTCAGGGAGTGAGGGTGGGGGAATGGTAGTGACTGCTACTTGATTCTCTGCTGGGTTAAAAAAAAAACTGTAATGAGATAGTGATGATAGTTGCACAACTTTGAGTATAAAAAAAAACTGTGGGATTCTATTCTTTGTAAATTTTATGTGATACGAGGTTGCATGAGTTATCCCTCATTTAAAAATAGAGGAATCTTTGGAGGCTTTTTCAACATAAAAACTTGTATACTAGGGAGTGTGATATAAATAGATTCCTAAATAAATAGCTAAATAGTGATAGGTAAGGTCAGAGTCCAAAGAAATTAGAATCAGGAGAACCCCGTTAGAAGAGAAGATGACATCCTGGCAAAAGAACATGTGACAATTATTTGATGAGATTTTCTGCTCATAAGCTTCTAGCACCTGACAGTGCTGGCCATGGAACATTTGAATACATCTCTATTGAAATTTAAGACAAAAGGCCTGTGTGGTCATCTCTACGTGTGTGTGTGTGTGTGTGTGTGTGTGTGTGTGTGTGTGGTGGGGGGAGAGAGAGAGAGGACTTCATATACTGCAACACAGTGGATCAGTTTCCTCTTGTGTAAAATGGAGATTGTTTGTGATAAGAAGCAAATTATATCTGTGTATAAGAATACAATTTTTTAAAAAGCTCAGTTCCTTTAACAGGGCCCTCTCAGTAATAAGCATAACAGTAACAAAAATGACAATCAAATAATAAAGGCTGCACATCCATAACTCCAGTGCTGTCTAATTGGCTTGCTACTGAAGATTGTTTTAGAGGTGAAAGCCTTTGTTTTTTTCCAACTTGAATTTTGTTTCGCTGACTTTACATACATTACAGTGCATATATTATATATTGGGTGTCATATTTAACATATTGGGCATTACAGATATATTAGATATTATAATATGTAACATCCAAGATATGTCGCATGTTGGCTATCATATATATATGTTTGCATGCTGTACAGTTACATATATATACGTTATGTATGCTATGAAATTTGGAGAACAAACGTTTTGCTTAAAATTGATAAGAGTCTTATCTTACCCAGTGCTATTAGAGATGCCCACGTATTGAATATGTTCCTGATTTTTCTATGTGAAAATATAAAAAGCCCCTCTAAGAATAGGAAGCCAGTTCAGGAATGAAACTTCCTCTTGCTTCAAGGGCTGTGTTTTCCTATGCAAATGCAGCAAAGCCCAGAAATTAGCAATGACTGCTAAATTAACACACTTGAAGAGCTTGGCTGGTTCTAATAGGCAGTCAAATGGTCTTGTTACATTGTAATGGTGCCAAGCTAATTGAAGTGATTACTGTTGCTCATGAGCAGCCTTTTTGAAGTAGAAGTCTTTTAAATTATCCATAGACGTTAAATGTCAGACACTATTGTGTAATTATACTTTGTAAATGCTGAATGTCATAAGGCATCACAGGTAATTGAGGTTTACAGAGAGGAGCTTTTTCTAAACCTAATTGGGCATCAACTCTTTGTCACTTTTTCTAAATCTAATTGGGCATCAACTTTTTGTGCCAGGGGACACTCCAGTGCCTCACAGTCTCCCATTCTTCCTCACTTTCTCCCGCTAAGGCTTACTTACTGATGGGGCCCCACATGTCATGATGGTTCCAAATCACTGAGCTTAAAAACCTCTCTGTCTCTATCATCCTCTGGAATGTTTGGCGACTCTTATACTAGTTTGGAATATCAGAGGCTGGTGGTTTCTGGGAAGCCAGGTGTGGCTATCTGATGGTAAAATGGGACCCTCTGAATGGAATATCAAGTCCTTTAAAATCTCAGTGATTCCAGAATAGTCTGTGCATTCTGGAATTTTCATCTGTTGTTGTGTGTGTGAGTGAATTTTAAAAAATATCTTTTCATGATACTAGAAATGGAGTTTATCCTATGGTTACCAAAGGGGAAAGGGGGTAGGGATAAATTAGGAGTTTGGGATTAAGAGATATGCATGACTGTACATAAAATAGATAAACAACAAGGACCTACTGTATAGCCCAGGGAACTATATTCAGTTTCTTATAATAAGCTATAATGGAAAAAAATCTGAAAAAAATGTGTGTGTGTGTATATTTTTATGTGTATATCTATATATCTATATCTGTATATCTGAATCACTTTTCTGTACACCTGAAACTAACATTGTAAATCAACTACCCTTCAATAAAAAAAAATAAAAGTTTAAAAAAAGGAAAAAACCCAAAATTCTTTTCCAAATAAACTCAAGTATATTCTTCAATCAAAAGGTTTTCATGGTCCTGAAGTACCCATCCACTTTCTGTTCTGTTGTTTTTCCTAGGTCATACTAGAACACATGTTAGGATTCCAATTTTAAAAGAATTCATAGAAATCCATTTTCTTGCTTTTGTGACAGAGTGTTTATTATAAACCAAACTCTGAAAACTTCAGATGTCTTGCCTGCATAAGCCATCCACTGAGACTGACCAGTAACTGAACTGGACTTTTTAATACAGACATCAAGATGGCCTGCTGTTGGCTATGACTCTTCCAGCCGGGCTCACTGGGAATACTGTCTCAATTTCTGACACAGTCACTTGCAAGAAATATACAGAAAGGCATTCTTACTGCATAATTCTTAATACATGTGTTCAGTTGGTCACCAGGTTTTATTAAGTAAAACTTACTATCTCACTGGGATTTTATGACAGAGCCCTCATTGTGTCCTTTTGGCAGGTAGCAATTTAAGAAAGTCCTAGCTTATTTTTAAAGCTACCTTTATCTGGGCTTTTTAAAAGCATTCATTATTCTTGGTAATAAATTGAGCTCTGATTAAAATATTTGCTGCCCTGCACAAGGAGACTATGGGAGAAATGTCAATGCATGTAATAAAAGTGGGTGTTTTCACCACTGTGAATAAAGAGGACCCAAGTCAAGTCATGCTGAGTATGTTCCGGAGAGTTTGCTGATTTCTGAGGACGGATACAGAGATGTTCACGTAGATACTCTGAGTGGTCAGGCCTTATTACATACTTCAAAGATGTATTGTTATTCTTTGATTATGATTTTTTCATTGTGCTATTGAAAATTAAATGAGTACTTTTTTTTTACATTTTTTATTGATTCATAATCATTTTACAGTGTTGTGTCAAATTCCAGTGTTCAGCACAATTTTTCAGTCATTCGTGGACATATACACACTCATTGTCACATTTTTTTCCCTGTGATTTATCATAACATTAAATGAGTATTTTTTATAAATTAAAGTAGTGTATTGATACTTGTTAGAAAAAACGTGAAGCAGTAAGTGTAGTTTTTCTAGCAGCACTTTTGGAGATGGCGTTTATGATGTGCCTGTCGGAGAGGAATCAGGTTCAAGGATATTATTAAAGCTGTTTAACAGTTTCAAACAAACAGTTTACAAGGTGCCATACAAAATGTTGAATTAGACATGGTTTTTGCACAATGAGCTCCTCTCATGCATGTGTCTCCTGTCATGTTGCTTTGCTCCTGAACAAATTCTATCCCTCTTGATAAAGTTCTTACCTGTATGGCTTGGTAGACTTGCCGTTGCTCCAGGTGTAACAGGGTGGCTTAAATTGGAGGCCAGAGCATCATTCTTAGTGATGTGCTATAGATGGCTAAGGTGTGCAGGTGTTCAGAGCTTAGCCACAATTTTGAAGAATTACTCGGTTATCTTATACTTCTCTAGCAGTTGTGAAATATGGCAACAAAGTGGAGCTCTTCTTTGTGCAGTGGCTTTGAATGGAAGCTGTCCTACTGGCCATCCTCCTGAACATGGACCTACTGGCCATCCTCCTGAACATCCAGGCAGCACTTCTGGAAAGTGACCACCACTGGCAGCTCCCTATGCTCCAAGGTCAAGTACCGCTGGCTTTGTGGGGATGGGCCTCAGTGCTGTTCATCACTTACTTTTAACTCTTTGCCCTCAGTTACAAGGTGGGCTTGTATTTCCTTGTGGTTGGGTTAGGGTTATATGACTAATTTTGGCTGATGAGTTGTGACTAGAAGCAGTATGTGGCATTTTCACCCTGGAACATTTAGTTGCCAGTGGGAGACCTCCTTCAAACTCTTGTTCTATTTATCATTGTGATTGCTGTATCCAAGGCAGTGGTTGCTCTACCAGGCAGAGCTAGGAAACCTGGAGCAGAGTCCTCAGCTGACCCTTAATGGACATGCAGGATGAACATGAAATAATACTTGTCATTATTGGGCTTTTCCTTACAGCAACATAAGTTAGCCCACCTGACTGATACACTATAGTTAGGTCAACCATTGACTTAGGCCTATATCAACGGTCACAAATGTGATCGGCCATGAGACCCAATATGAGTGAATGAGAAAGGTGGGGCATGAGAAAAGACATGGACATGCTTTGTTTGCATGTTAAACATAGACATACCCTTTGCTTTTTCGAAGGCACATATATTCTCCAATTTTTGTTGAAATGAGCCTTTTTGGTCTATCTTTTAATTTCTCTCCTTTGGTAGATTGATAGTCCCAGCAGCTTTTTCTCTATCAGATATAAAATGGCCGTCTAGTATGACAGTTAACACTCACCGTAAGTGTTGGGGACACCAGAGGAAGGGTGGTGACTATAGTAGTTTGGACCACACCAGCACTGTCTGAAGGAGGCAGCTGGTTTTATTTATCCCAAGGCAATTTCTGGTCCACAGGAATCTGAACACAGAATTCCTGGATTTGAAGCTTTTCCAAGAAAAGTTTGGAGTTTGGATTTTATGTGAAATGTCCTAATTTTGAAATAATGGTCAATTAAAAAATTTTGGAGGATTAAAAATATATATATATATATATTGTAAGGTCAATACTTTGTAATCATTGGCTTATATTCCTCATAGCCTGTGATTCTCAAGCTTATTAAGAAGTCTTCATTTGGAGAGGTTACATCTTTTTTAAAAAACATTTTTTTAAGTTCTCATTTTTTATTGAAGTGTGGCTGATTTATAATGTGAGTTTCAGGTGTACAGAAAGGTGATTCAGTTACACATATACATACATATATATTTTTTTTCTGATTCTTTTCCATTACAAGAAATTATATATAGTTCCCTGTGCTATAAGTAGGTTGTTGTTACCTATTTTGTATATAGCAGTGTGTATCTGTTAATCCCAAACTTCTAATCTATCCCTCTCCAACCTCTAACTTTGGTAACCATAAGTTTGTTTTCTTTGTAAGTCTTTTGGTTTGTAAATATGTTCATTTGTATCGTTCGTTTTAGAATCCACATATAAGTGATACCATGATATTTGTCTTTCTCTGTCTGACTCACTTAATACAATAATTTTTAGGTCCATCCTTGTTGCTGCAAATGGCATTATTTTATTCTTTTTTAGGGCTGAGTAATATTCAATTGTTTATCTACACCACTTCTTTATCCAGTCATCTGTTGATGGACATTTAGGTTGCTTCCATGTCTTTGCTATTGTAAATAGTGCTGCTGTAAACATTGTGGTGTGTGTATTTTTTTACATTAAGAGTTTTCTCCAGGTATACGTACGCCCAGGAGTGGAATTGCTGGATCATACGGTAACTTTATTTTCAGTTTTTTAAGAAAACTCCACACTGTGTTCCATAGTGACTGTACCAATTTACATTCCCCAAAACAGTGTAGGAGGATTCCTTTTTCTCCACACACTCTCCAATATTTAATATTTGCAGACTTTTTAATGATGGCCATTCTGACTGGTGTGAGGTGCTACATCATTATAGTTTTGATTTGCATTTCTCTAATAATTGATGCTGTTGAGCATCATTTTGTGTGCCTGTCAGCCACCTGCACACCTGCATCTCTTCTCATTTTTCCCAAGTACCACCTTCCAAGAACCGTAGGTCAAGGCTCTGTTACGCTTTGCAGCTTACTGAGTTATCCTTCAGCTGCAGCTCTCTCTCCTGACATGCCCCCTCCCCTATCCAAGCCAAGTTAACCTACTTGCTGTCTCAATGTGGCTTACCTGATCTGCCTTGAAATGTCTTAACGGGTCCCTCTGAGGTGCGCTCTTGTGTAAACATGTTTGTCTGTGTGAGAAAGAAGTTAATTTGACTTTAAGATCATGCTATTATCTCTGTTCATCTCAGTGCTTTGTTGGTTTCTGGTCATAGATGTCCAGGCTGCAGCCAATATGAAAAACTCGAGCAATGACTGGAGGATTAACCACATCCCAGGTTTAGGACTAAATTCTGAGTTGATTCTCTCCCTCATTCTTCCACAGATGCCTGCCTTTTCAGCATCCTTCATCTTAGAGGCAACTGTGTTTGTGTCCTTGAGTGGGACATGTTCCAACGTGTTGTCAGAGAGAGATTTCTGTCTCACATGCCTAAAGAAGTCCCATGCATGATTGCTAAAATAGCAGGAATCAAAATTACATTTGATAGCTGCCCAGTCCCTAAAGGGTGGAAAGAAAGACTTTGCTTAAGGCAGAATGCAGTCATCTACTGTGTTAGCAGGTTGCCAGAGCTGTCCTAGTCAGTGTTTACTTTTGTTGGAAGCAGGAATAAGGTAGGACGCACGGGAGAAGTCTCCGGCACAGAGAAATTAGTGCTAAATTAAGATGCAAACAACATGTCCTGAGGATGGAAAACAATTTAGGGAAAGGAAGCAATAGGTAAATATTGTTTGTTACACTGATAAATAGGATTTGGCAGCCATCCAAGGTTTGCATTTAACTTGAAGCCCAAAAATGCCTTTGATTTGACAGAGTAATTTCATGTGAGCTGGAGGATGTATCCTCCAAGGTGGGCAGCTGGCGATGCATGTGGGTGGAAAGACTTGTGAGGGAATATCAGTGTGTTGATGCAGTGACCCCTCAAGGAAACCAAAATGTATATGTTTTGCTATTAACCTTTACCTGTAGTAAAGAATATGATACGAGTTCCTAAAAAAAGAAATTTGAAATTTTATTATGAATTTTTTTCCTTGGTCTTTTCCATATGCCCATATGTCAAATCATGCTAGTGGTGAAGAGGGCTTGACGGTAGATATATTATCGCAAATCAAACTAAGCATTTGCAGTCAACATTTTTTTCAAGACCTACTGTGTGTGAGAGACAAAGTGCTAGGTTTTCTGGGAGAAACAGGCAAAAGTTTTAAGATATGGTTCTGGTCTTCAAGAAGCTTATGTTTTGGTTTCCTATATCACCTTTCTGTCTAGCCAGGTGTAGGTTGCTTGTTCCAGCTCTGGGCTAAGGACTCAGAGTGGTTGGGTTGTGGCCAGAGCTGGGTTTGCAATGAGGAGGGACTGCTGGGCTCAGCCAGGTTATCCGCACTCCATCCCTTGCCTGACATGTAGACCTTTATAAGAAATCCAGCCAGTGCCTCACCTATGTTCTTCATCAGAAAATATGTGAAATGGACAGCACTATTCTTAAGATTACTTCCTGTTCTAGAATACATGTAGCCTAAGGGGGTGGTGGATCTGATGGCCTCGTAGGAGCACTGAATGTGAGAGCCAGGAAAGGCTAGACCAGTCCAGTGCCCTTACCGTCAAAGGACTAGAATATGTGCCTCCTATATTTAAGTCAAAGGTTAATGCACTTCGAAAAATCTTAACCAGTGGCAAAATTCTGACTTAAGGAAGACTGAAGATTTTTTTTAAAATAACAGTAACAACAACAGTTAATGTTTATTCAAACCTTATTATTTGCCAGGCTCAGTCCTGTGCCCTTTACATTAATTAGCTATTTTTAATCCAGAGAACAACCCTATGAAATAGGGGTTCATATCAAACTGTTTTTACAAAAGAGACAACTGAGGCACAGAGAGGTTAAGAAATGTGCCCGAGTTGACACAGCTAGTAAGTGCCAGGACCCGCTTTGAAACCTGCTGGTCTGACTACAGAGCTTATATCCTGTTGTGTTCACCATCACGTTCATCCTTATACTCTCCTATCCAAGAACAGGAGAAATAATACATTTTTTTTGTTGCTTTCCCTCAAAACAACTATCTCCCAGTCACCCCTCTCCCTGTCTTTCAGCTTTTCCTGACTTCTTTTCATTCCTGGTAGTATAATATATTAGCATCTGAAGTGGGAGGTCGTTGGAGGCCAGTTAAGTCTCCATAATTCTGTCTTTCCCTTTCTTTTTGTGGATTGGTAATAATGATACAGGAATATTATAAAATAGCTGCTTTCCTATCTGGAACCCTTCCTATGTAAACAGTGAAACATACATCACAGTTCTACTTCAACTAAAAATCATACTTTCCATCATAATACTTAAGCAAAACCAGAGAAAACCTACCAGCCCTATCTCAAGGGAAGGCCACCTCCTACAATGCTCTGGGTGAGGTGGTAGTGAATTGAAATGAAGGGATTTGTAGAAAGAGATGTGGAGAAGGTCTTGAGACTCAAAGTATTTTTCCTGGAGTGAAAAATCTCCAATTCTCATCATTTGATACTTCCTACCTCCAGCTAGATATCCTTAGTATTTGTCATTGAAGTTTCCCGCATTCAAGTTTCCCTCATTTGAAGAAGAATTATGATTCCAGCAATCAGTGCCACTTAATATAATGTAAGAGTGATGCAAAGCTAAATCTGCCATAAAATAAAATTTCACAGTAAGTGTGAACCCGTGATGTGATGAGAGAGTGGCACTGTTGCTGGGTTCAAATTCAATTACAGGGAAGGCCCCCTCTGATTAGGAAGCTGAAGGTGATCTTGCATCATTGGACAAGAATTATACACTACATCTGATGGCTCCTGGAAGCAATACTGATAAATATTTTTCTGAATACATTCTAAATGTATTGATGTACTATTACAGAAAGATACTGGCAAAAATTTTGGGAAATTCTCATAAACTTGATTTTTAATGGGCAATAGATATTGGGCTAATAGATATTTTCAGTTTCATCTTTTGAAACTAGGTGCCTTTGTTGAATGTTTTACTTTTTAATTAATAGTGACTTGATAAACACTACATTCCTGATATTTTAATTCAAGTAATATATATTGGCAGTCCACTATGTGCCCAGCTAGGGGCCCTGGAAGAAATGAAATTAGTGTATGACAAAATTTCCTACCTTCAGAGAATTTGTTTTTGAGCACTTAACACTCTGAAAAACAGAAAATTCTGGGATTGAATTCAGGACAGTTTTATTTACATAAGATGATATTTTTAAAGAGGCTTTATTTAATTTATTAATAAATCCTTGAAGTAGGAAAAATGTTCATACTTAGACAATGAGGGGGGAAAATCCTCAATTACATAAAGTCACACAAAAAACTACTAGGTTCAGTTCTAGAATTTCAGATATAGAAGGATGATATTTTAAGTTTGCAAAAGAGTTTTCATGTACTATCTTTATTTCCTTTGATTCTTTTAATAACCTCATGAGATATTTGATACTTGATACTAGTATTATTTTATGAATGCAGAAATGGAGCATCTGAGACATTGAGTGATGGTCAAGGTCACGTGCATAGAAGCCCCATCTTCTGCCTCCCAACTAGGCTGTCCCACCTTGGCATACCCCCTTTCTGGTCAGTTTCCTCTGGCTGAACTGGGTAAAACCAGTCTTACTGACTGATATGTGATAGGAGTTCATGTTTGATGCCACTTACCCTCTTGAGAGCATGGCGCTGGTTGTGGTTTGGGCTTATGATTTAGGAGAACTTGGAGGATATGCTGAAAACATAACCAAGTTTCATTCTTAACATCATGTGGCTTAATTCATTTGAAAGTACCTGTTGTGGGCTGAATTATGTCCTCTTAAAATCCTAACCCTGCCTGCAACTTGATCTGGACTTCTAGCCAGAACTGGGAGGAAATAGGCCACCCAGTCTGTGGTACTTGGTCATGGCAGCCCTTGCAAACTGATACAGTACCAAAGTTATTTCAAGTTGGTTAGTCTTAATATTTACCTTGTGTATTGCTAAGATTTTTGGCATGAGATGGAACTGACCTCATATGGCCGAAATAGGGGCCTGTTTTGGAAGGGCTACTTAGAGATGTGGTCTGGGTCAAAGAAGCCAGAGGCGAGCAGCAGTGGGGAGCTCTTACTATGTCTAGGGCCGAGGGTGGAAGGGGACAAAATAGGCTTCCAGATCTCAGTGAGAACGGAGCTGTTCAGTGGGAGCTGCAGTTATGGGGAGACATGGCTGCTGAAGGGTTGTGAGCCAGGGAGGGAGTGATGAAGACATAGCCCAGCATTCTTAAGCACCTTCTGAACTCTTGTTGGAGCCTTCCATTGGCCCATTTCAACAGGAAGCCAGAAAGCAAGGGAAAGTGGATGACGCTGCCTGCTGAGGTTAGTTCCCCAAGATATCAGAAAGGCCCATGGGGTGAAGAATAAATGGTGGGTTGGCACGGAGAGTAATTTTACCAAAGAAAATTAGCAGCTTTATAGCTATTCAGCGGAGCGGAGAAACACAAGGGCTGGAGTTACTCCTTCAAGATCAGCAGCCAAGTCAATACCAAACTGAAAAGCACACTCCCTGCTTTATAGTCACTTGTGATTTTCCTGTATAGTTGGTCTTTCATATCTGGAACTCGCAGATGTGGAACGTGGGGATGAGAAGGGTTGACAGTACCAATCCATTTTATTGTACAAGGGACATGAGCGTCCTTGGACTTTGGTGTCCCTGGGGGCCTGGAACCAATCCCCTGTGGAGACTTAGCGATGACTGTATTCTGTTTTCTGGGGGGAGGCTTTCCATGAGAAGAAACTTTGCGTTTTTAAGAGCTGAGAGAAATCAGGTCTTCCAGATGTCTCAGTTGAGCATTGAGGGAACCGAGGCACAGAAGGGTGAAGCAGCTTCCCCATGGTTCCCCAGCAGGTTGGTGGGAAGGCAGATTGTGGGTCTGGACATCACTGATCTTGATCCCTGCATCTCCCTCTAAACTTCCAGTCAGGATGTTGAGTTTGTGTAGAATGTTTCAAATATAAAGTCTCCTTTAAAAACATAAATTGAGAAACTTCTCTAGGAATTGATAGGAAAAGCAAAGAAGGAAAAAGGGGAACCAAGGTTTGTTTTTATTTTTACTCATGAATAAAGAAAGGCTGTGTGATCCAAAAGCAGCCAGATGGCCGGCATTCCTTTCAGCTTTGGTCAGTTTGTGGCCAGTCTAGAAGCCCATCTGTGGGAGGATTCATGAGATTAAACCCTAACCCCGAGGCCAGATCCCTGGCAAAGCTCAAGCTGCCTTCTCTGCATCCTTGGTTTATCCTTCCTGTTTCCTCACTTATCAAATATTTATTGTCAACAATGGGCAGTTGTGTTTGCACACAGTGTGATGGGGTAATGAGATAGTTAGGTTTCCTCCTGTTATTGATGGGGAGTGCTGATGGCATGAATAATTTCCTCTTGTTATAAATGGGAATTTAATTATTGATGTCTTGTTTAGGCAGTGACAAAGGTGCCACCAACATACATTGCAATTGGAGGCATTGACAGGCAGGAGGATCTAGGGTTCGTGGGGGGGTCTTGGAATAAACTTGCTTAATTGTTGAGGAGAGGGAGCAGGGTCTTTAGCTGTCTACATATACATACATATAAATATAAGTATATTCTATATATGCTTTTGAGGGAATTTTTATCTAAAATGTATTAGGGAAAACAAACCTCTAAAACTGTATCCTTACAAAGTGCCAACAAATCAAATCAGTGGGAAACTAGTCCTCTCATACTTGCATAGAACGTTATTGAATTTGAATTGAAATCTTAGCCTCACTGGCAGAATGTTTATTCATAAAAGCAAGGATTTTTGTGGACTGACGACTCACATTAGCTCTTAAGATAAAAAGGATGTGAGGTCTCTAATGCTGTATTCTAATTTTGATGACTTTCTTTGAAGGGTTTTAAGGCTCTCTGAATACCCACCCCCCATGCCAAAATGAAAATAAAAACAAAACACACTGCACATATCTCAAGGAAGAAAAGTTTTCATTACTGCCTTTTTTTCTCCTTGAAAATCCAATTAGTGTTTCTGTTTTATTGTTTTTAGTTTCTTGGGGAAACTGAGAAGCTGGAGCTGGGATGCCTTCCAACGGTTAAGAGATAAATGAGATGGATTTCAGAGAAATCGAGTCCCAGAGTTAAGGAATCCTTTGCTTATGTAGGGAATACGAAAATCCTGTGATTCTGTCACAAAGTGGAATATTATCTATTATAAAAAAGAATGAAGTACTGATATATGACACACTATGGATGACCCTTGACAACATTATGCTAAGTAAAAGAAGCCAGCCAAAAAGAGCACATGTGGTATGATTCTGTTTATTTGAAATGACCAGAAAAGCAAATCTATAAGGACTGAAAGTAGACTAATGCTTGCCAGAGGCTGGGAGGAGGCAGGGACTGAGGAGTAACTGCTAATGGGTACGAGATTTCTTTGGGGGTGATGAAATATTCTATAATTAGAGCATGATGATGGTTGCACAACACTTTGATTATAAAAACACTGAACTGTACACTTTAAATGGGTGGATTTTATGGTATGTGAATTATAGCTCAATAAAGGTGTTTTTTTAAGCTACAGTAAAAAAAAAAAAAAGAAATTCCTGTGATTCTGATAGGTAGGAATGTGGAAAATCAGGCATCTCAGACTTAATGTGCCCATGAATCACCTGGGATTTTGGTGAAGTGCAAATTCTCATACCAAAGGTCTGGTGTGGGGCCTGAGGTTCTGGGTTTCTGATACCCTTTCAGGTGAAGCCAGCTGCTGGTCCATGGACCACACTTTGAGTAGCAAGGATTAATGGATCAGACAGTAAATCCTAGAGATACTGAATTTTTAAGATAGGTAAACAATAGCCCTGCTTTTATAATTTTTTTATTCTTTACACTTTTTTTTGTATTTAGAATGAGTACATTTTTGACACTCTGCCTGAAACAGCTTTTTGATGCAAAAACTTCATTTCTTTTTAATTTTTCTGAATTTCTGATGACACTGGAGGTAGAGTTAAAGTAGCTGGGCCAGGTTGGCTTCAGATATTTAAAAAAAAAAAAAGTTAAGATTGTAAGCCATTTGAGAGAGGGTAGCCAACTCAGTTATAGGCAGGGATATTTAGCACCCTTTCAGCCTAGTTGGGGTATTAGGTTAGCATACCCTACCCTCTTTGAATCCTTTCTCCTTCAGTTGAGGCCTCCTCCTGCTCCTGTTCCTCTTAACTCTTCAGCCAATCTGTTAACTGTCAGAGGTTCAGGAAAAATTTAGTTTATTCTCCAAACAATGGTCCCTCTCATCTTCATCAGTGTTGTCCATTCTCTGGAAGAGACCCTGTTGGTTCTGGCCCACCAGCCCTTCTCATGTCCCCCAACTTATTCTCCTTGCAGTGCTAAATATAGCCTCTCTTATTACTAAGTGCTTTTTCTATAAGGTCACTGGGGCAATTATTCTAGGTGAATGAGAAAAAACGAAATTGAGAGAAGAAAAAAAAAAATACCCGTACTGGTTATTCCAACAGTGTTACGACTGAAAACTGCTGGAGAGGAAGCTGGGCGTGGTGTATGTATGTCAGTGACAAATGAACCACAGAGGGAAGCCAATGCCCCCAACTCCCACCTGGTCGTTCCTCACACCGAGCACAGCCTGGGAGGATGACAAAGCTTTCTGGATAAGGCTCCCCCAGAATGAAACAGAACAAAACAAAAATAGGAGGCTGCCCTTTCTATTGGAAAAGCCCTAATAGAAACTTCATTCTCACTTCCCCTTTGATACATACGGTCATGCAGACCTGGACTGGCCAAGGATGGGCCACAGCTGCCTCCCTCCTGGGTGCAGTTGACAATCCTGATACCTTTTAGAAGGTCCACAGGGACTAGGAGGTGAAGGATCTTCCTGATCAAAGGCTGAAAGATCAATAATTATTTAGAAAAAAAAAAAGAGGGAGAGAGAGATGGGTATGTTGGAGAGGGAGGAAGGGACCTCAGACCAATTATTTTTCTACAAAATACTTTCTGTGACAACAGCGGCAGCCCCCAAAGGGCAGCATGTAACAACAGAGCCTAATTAGAATGATTTCAGTGTAATCATTAACTCGCATCTAACACCGACGAGAGTATTTCTGTTTAAACTACAACATGACCTGCATGGTGGAGAGGCCTTGTAAACTGTCTCTGAAATAAAAGACGTGATAGGAAAGGTCAGAGCTGCTCTCATTTGAATTTCAAGTAGGGAGCGGGCTCTGCGGTGGCCGGTGTAGCAAGCCTGGCGACTTCCCTTTCCCAGGCCTTCCTGCCAGGAGTAGCAGTTGGAGAAATCCTCTAGGACTAATTACAGGGATTGCAAAACAAGGATTTTTCTTCTACTGCCTCTGCCTACTTTCTCTTCCCCTCTCCCAACCAGGGCGGGGAACAAGGGGTTGCTAATGATGTTTGAAGAAAGAGGTGATTTCCTTTGTTGTTGCTATGAGACTGAAGGTCACCGTAGAGTGGCCTGATCCGCGGGATCCGGACACCTGCCGGCTGGCCCCTGGGCCAGGGCGAGCCCAGTCTGGCCTTCCTAGCACGTCCTCCTGCCAGCCCCGCAGAAGAGGGCTTGCTAATAAACCCTCTTCCCAGCAAGAGTGATGCCAAGGCATTGCCTTCCGCTGGGCTGCGTAAAAGCAGCTATCAAATCAGCAAGATGCAACTTGATTTGCAGGTCTCCAGTGAAATTTAAGAAGGCGAATTGTAAAATGTTCAGGGAAAAGGAAGCATGAAAACATTTTTAAGGAAAGCATTTAAAAAATCAGAGACAGACATAATAATAAAAAAAGTTGGCAGGGAAGGTTTTATTTATTCATTTTGAAACATTGCAAAGAGCTCTGTTAGCAACATTTATCTGCCTCTTTTTTTAAGTCAGCCCCAAAAGCAAGCGAGTTGAATTCATTTCCTTTTTCCTTCTGTGACTTTTAAAAGCTTTATGTATACTGAGATCTTTTCTGTACTTCTGGGAATTTATAAAGCTATAACATTTTGTCCATAAGCCTGGCTTGGTGAAAACCTCTCTTTCTCGTCCTCTCCTGTCCCTGCTCTCCCCTTCCTCACTTTAATGCCTTTAATGCAGGACCTCTCTGTCACGCATTCTAATTGATCCTTTCCTTCAGCTACTTTTTAATATTTTCTTCATGTTTTTAAGTTTGTTTTTCAAATCTTTGTCTTTCTTTAGAACAGCTGAAAAGGATGAGAAAATTCAGAAAGCACTTGGCATCAGTGAACGAAAACAGACATAGCAAAACCACAGACACATGTCAGAGAGGCAGCCGTTCTCGTCACCAGTCTGCACTGTTTGGGTCAGGAAAGTTGCTGAAGTCTATACTATTAAAAAGAGAAATTATTTACCAGGCACTTGGTGAAGAGGGCAAGACAGATTTTATTCAGGACTATTTGCAATAGGGGGGTGGAGAGAGAGAGAGATACAGACAGACAGACTGAACTTAACTCCAGATGCAGCAAAGACAGCTGGGAATTTATAGTCAGAATGGGGGAGGGTGATCAGTAGATAGAAAATAACTAAGAAGAGATGCCAAAGGTACGAGGTTTCTTGCTAAACTGGACAAACAGGACTCTTGCTAAATGTAGGACAAGGATTTAGACACCAAAGGTGGGGGATGAGGAATTTGGTCCTTTGAGGGTAGGGGATTCTTGCTAAACTAATGTAGCAGTTCTTGCTAAAAGCGGAATTCATCTACGCAAGGTTGAGGCCTTATCCAGAGGGCTCAGAGATGTCTAACTAAACTTAGGTTAAGGGGGGAGTCTTAGTACAAGTTGACCCTTGAACAGTATGGAGTTGAACTGTGCAAGTCCGCTTAGACGTGGATTTTTTTCACTCGATATCTGTTACACTACTACACGATCCATGGTTGGTTGAATCCCAGGATGCACCTTGGGTCCTAGGAATCTTAGCTATGGAGCACCGACTGTAAAATTACATGCAGATTTTCAAGTGCACGGAAGAGGGTGTTGGTGCCCCAACCTCTGCATTGTTCAAGGGTCAACTGTACTTCCCGGTGTCTTTCAGTAAGTTGACCAGCCAAGGTGTTCTCAACCCACCAACTTTGACCCAATAGTGGAAAAAATTATTTGGGAATGGAGTGATGGGCACTACAGACCCCTGTGTAATTACTTAAGGAGATCTTAATTCCTGAAGTAGATTTATGCTGCTGCTGCTAACTGCAGTAAAAAGTGATTCCAAAATATCTGATTGACTCTAGGTTTAATTACCTCCACTGCTTTTGATTTCTATCCCCGTAGGACTAGAAAGATCTCTGCTTTAGGAGCTGGAAAGTAAAGTTCATATTCTGACTTTGCAAACCTCTGTGACCTTCATTGTAACCAACCTATTGGCCGGGCCAACTTTGTTAGGGTCCAACTTGGAAAACAGTGTTTTCCTATTTTTCTCACACCACCTTCCATCCAGTTATGTTGTACCCCACTTTCTCACTCCAGGATCCCAAAGCTGTTCAATGCCTTTCCATTGTCAGAATTTATTTTGACAATTAGGACTCATTTTCAGACATTTAAAGACTCCAGGCCAGTCCATTTTAAAACCTGAGGCTCACATGTTCCAGGAAGCTTTTCTCTTCCTCTCCAGGCCCTTTCCCCATCCCTACCATTCCCTAGCTTAGGCCAGACCTGTAGTGGGGAAGTGGGCATGGTTTCCTATAGCTGTCTCCTTACTTTATTTCTTATCCCTCCCTGTTTTGTGGATCTTCCAGAGTTGGAGCAGGTAAAGGAAAAGAGACTGTGATTAAAAAATATTTCTTGCCATATCAGTAACCAACAGATGCTGTGGCCATCAAATCATCAGCCACTACTGCCACCCCTGACAGTGAGTGGAGGGAACTCAGGATGGAGACAAGCCAGCAGCCTGGCCTCTGCCACCACCCCCAATGGTGCACCCCAAGGGAACTCAGAATGGGAGAGAACAGGGTACTGGCCTTAGATAGCTAGGTGCATATCAAAGGAATGATTTCACTGAGCCCAGACTTTTGCACCTTCCCATCTGTAAAAGCACTAAATTCCTTGAGGTAACTGGTTTTCCTTAATTAACAGTAATCTTTTGATGTTCTGACTACCTGGTCTTTGTTGCAAAAACTCCTATATAATCTGGCTTCTCCCCTGCCTCCTCGGAGCAGTCTTAGAGCTATCTGAGAAGCTGTATCCCAGGCTTAAGTCCTTAGAAGTGTCCACCAAATAAAACATAACTCTCAACTTCTAGGTTGTGCTTTTTTTTTTTTTTCCCTCCAGTTGATAAGATGAGATACTCCTCCTGGCTGGTCCTATTTGCAGTTTTCCCTTGGCTACCATGGCACCTATCATGTTCTCCATGCCATCTGAGGGTTCTTCAGGGGTACCCTGTGGGGTCACCTGCAGTGCACAATATTCTGGTGCTGTTCTCTTAAATCCCCCTCGTGTTTTCCCTGCAGTGGGCTCCGTTACCCCTCAGCCTCTCAGTGTTGGGTCTTCTTGCCCTGGCAGGAAGTTGTCTTGGGTCCCATCCAGACGCATAAGGCCAGGTCCCCTTATCAGCCTGTACTGGGCCTGTGGGAGGTGCACCATGTGCGTTCAGGGAGAACAGGCTGGACCTCTCCTGCCCTCCCAATTCTCTGCATTTCTGGCCTTGAGGCAGTAACCACATCATGGTTTCATCTCCAGACACCAAGGCACAGATAGCCAGCCTTCCCTAGCATTCTTGAACTGCACCCCCCTGGTGTTCTGTGCCTGGAGGTCTACTGAGTTTCTTCGACTCGGCAAGCCTCCAGCCAAGGACTGGACCCTCCATCTCCTCATCCTGTAGACCCCTAGTTGGGCTGATGACTCTCCTCCCCTTTCTGCTTCTCAACAAACTTCTGGGTCTGGGTACCAAGGATGAGAGGTGTGACGGCTCCACTGTTGAGTGAGAGATGCAGGAATAGGTCCAGCCACTCCTCTTGAGGATGTGGCGTGACCACAGCCTCTTGTCCTGTGGCAGCTTTGGCTGCCCTTCTGAGAAAATAAGCAAAGCATGAAATAATCTCACCATAGAGACAAACCGAATAATCGGGTTTTTTTTTTTAACCTCATCTGTCAAATGAGAGTAAATAATCCTCTCTTGTTAGGATTGTTGTGAGGATGAAATGAGATGATATGTATGGAGGTGCTGGTCATGGTCAGTCTTTTTTGTCTTTCCTCCCTCTCGTGTTTAATTTTCCCCACTGTTTCTCCTGTGCCCCTAGATTGATAGGTGGGGAAGGGTCTGATGGAAGTACTGGGGACTCAATTCAGAATTTCTTAAAGATGCCCATTTCATGGATGGAAGATGGGGAGCCTCCACAGGAAAATCCAGAAACTGGGACATTCCCAGGGTCACTCAGGTGTGAAAGCGAGGTACAGAGAACAGCAAGACTTTGTTTAGTAGAAATCTGCTGAGGGCTTGCCCTGCGTTCCCGGCTTTGTGCGTGTGGTGCAGATAAATTCCCAAACTGGGACATAGTGCCCTGTCCGCCCCCACCCCCAGGCAGGTGCCACTCAGTGCCTGCTGCCTTAGTCTTTTGTTCCTTAGTGAGCTCTCAGTTCATAGCTTGTGAGAAGCCAGGGGAGGCACCTTCGGGAGTGCGTGTCCTCTCGGTGCTACGTGCCTGCCTGTGGTTCTCCTAGTGAGAGATGGTCCTTGGGATGTAATATTGGCTGTGATGGGTCACAGAGGAGTGTGAAAATTCATAAGGCAGCATGAGGTTGTATTTCACAGGACTTTGTGTGTGTGTGTGTGTGTGTGTGTGTGTGTGTGTGTGTAGCCACATTAGTGCTCTCAGTGATTGCATAAAGTTACGCGATTTTGACGATTGTTTTCTGTCTGCTCCATTCTTCCACGCGTGTATCAGAGGGAGATAGCATTGGATGCATGGCTGGTTGGCTGCCACCCCTCTTCTGGCCCTAGAATCCTTGCCTTTCACTTTTCCATGCGCAGCCTCAGCTGCCTGAAGGGGTGTGCGTCTGTGAGTGTGTCTGGCTTGAGGGCTCTGCTTTTACCCGTTACTGCCCTTGCCATTCTGGGAAGTTCTCAGACTCCCAGATGCTGGATGAAGCTGCCATGGAGTGTGCTATTCTCTGAGCCTTCGAGAATAGATCAGAGGACAGAGGCAGGGTGCAGATAATTTGGAGAGTTTGTTTTCTCTAAGAGAACAGACTACCAGTGGATTGTGCATTATGGAAAAATGCAAAATTTTACTCTTGTTAAAGGTGAATGACACTAAATACCATTTATTACATTATACTGGCCTGGACATACTCTGATTGTGGTGGCTGCTTCTGCTTCCTCATCTGCTTCCTCTTCTCACCCCCACCCCGACTTTCCTCTCTTCCTTGCCTTTTTGTATGTGTATGTTTTTAATTGAAGTGTAGTCAGTTTACAATGTTGTATCAATTTCTGGCATAAAGCTTCAGTCATACATGAACATACATACATTCATTTTCATATTTTTTTCACCATAAGTTACTGCAAGACTCTTCTTTGCCTTCTTCCCCTTCCTCCCCCTACCCCCGTCTCCCTTCTCTTTTTTTCCCTTCACCCTCCTACTCTTCCTCCTTCCTCAATTTAAATGGGCTTCCTGGTATGGTAGGAAAAAGCTACAGAATGAGATACCGTTTTAGTTTCAGTTCTGTTTCGTCAGATGACCATGGCTGAAACATTCATTTATTCATTCAACTCATTCATTGGCAGGAAGGCTGCCACCCCATGACAGAAAGGGTTGATGGCTGGAGCTCGCAGGACAGGGCCTGGGGAGAAGCTGTTGGGGAATTAAGGTCCCTGGAGTTCTGTGGTTGGTGTGTGCTAGCGACTGGTCCTAGTATCCACAGTTTTGGGGAACAGAATGATTTGACTCAGAAGTGCTTGTTAGGGGTCACCAGCTTTATGGGAACCATAGAGAAACCCCCCATTTCCTGATCCCTGATCAGCTGTGGCTTGGCTCTACCTCCAAAAGCTCTTTCTCCATCTTCAGGTGAATCTTGCACCTGGCTAACTATTTGGGACAACTTCGTTGAATTTCAGACAGGCCCAGTAGGAGTGAAATCAAGGATCTAGTTAGTCAGTGGGCACCTGGCAGAACTTCCAGCAATGCTTAGCCCCACCGAAGGGGAGCTCACTCAGGATGTTGGGGTAATAATTAGGCAATGTCTGAGAGCCACTTCACTGTAGTGCTGAAAGGAGGAAGGTGCTTGTGGTTGGCAGCTGTCTTATTTTTCTCCTGTGTGATTTAGAACTTTCTACCTTTACAGTGAGAGGCACTGCCGTTTCCTCTGGCAGGGCACTGAGGGGCTTTGGACCTACTGATACGTGAAGGGGCTCCTGCTGGGGAGATCCTGTTGCTTCACGTGACATGTGTTCTTTTCCGTTTTCTCAGCTCCCCTTGACTCCAGGTGGGGTTCTGTGTAGAGAGCAAAGGTGGAAAAAGCCCCTTGGCTTAAGTGGAAAACCGAATTTGCTATTTCCTGCCAGGCCTGGGCCAGGCTGCGGGAGCACATGGATGTACTTCTGCTGAAGGCAGCTTGCCAGACACATTCCAGAGCTTGAGATAATGAAAAAGGAAGAAAAAAAACTTAAAATAGAATTGTCCACACATACTGTGAAGTGACTCCTCGCGTCATTAGGATAGGGTTCATAGACATTGCTGCCTTCTTCAAAGCCACAAATTCATTAAGAGCTAATAATGGTAATGTTAGGCACTAGTTACTGCAGCCCAGTCTTCCTGAGGAGTTACAGATGCATTATTGTTGAATTTTTGCAGATATCCTATGAAGCAGTTTTGTTTATTCCCATTTGACAGATGAGGAAACTGAGGGTTAATAGCTAAATTGCCAAGGTCCCACAACAGAATAATGCCCCCACCTCAAAGATATCTGTCCTAATCCCTAGAACCTGTGCATTTGTTAGGTTACATGAAAGGGGATTAGGCTTGCAGACAGAATTAAAGTTACCAATCAGCTGTCCTGAGAGGGAGATTATCTTGGGTAATCTGGGAGAGCCCGGTGTAATCACAATGGTCCTTAAACATGAGCCAGGGAGGCAAAAGAGTCAGGGTCAAAGTGATGTGATATGAGAAAGACAACCCCGGCCATAGCTGCTTTATTGATGAGAGGAGGCCACGAGTTCAGGAATGTGGAGGGCCCGGAGAAGCTGGAAAAGGAAATGGATTCTTTCCCAGAGCCTCCTGAGGGAATGCAGCTCCGTCAACCGAGATTTTAGTCCAGTGAGACCTGCGTCAGACTCCACACCAAAAGAGCTGGAAGATAATACGTTTGTGTTTTAAGCCTCTAAATGTGTGTTAATTTGTTCTAGCAGTAATAGGGAACTAACACAGCACCTAAGGACAGAGCTGTGACAAACCAGACTCCAAAGTTGATCCTCTTTCTGTATGCAAAGTGACCTCTCAGTGGCTTGATAAAGAAAAGCAGCAAGAAGAACCCTAGCAGACTTCTTAAGCTATTTTTCTCTCGCCACTGTTTTCCTCCTTTTCTCTTCTGCTCAGTCCCTGTGCTTCTTACCTCCCTCTCCCTTTCCCTAAATTAACAGATTCTTGCTGTAAAAGAAATTGATTCTTCACTCCAAAGTAGGTCATTATAACCAAGGTTTTAAATCATTTGGTCCTCCCATTTGTGAAATATAGACTCCACTTTAATCTTCTGTGCATTACTAGCAGTAAAAAAGGGCCCATAATTTGTGAAAGATGGGGTTTTTTTCCCCACTATCAATCATCCAAGCAGATAGGTCTAAGTTTTTCACTCTTTTTTCACCATCTGACTCACACCTGGAAGTCAGAAGGACCAGTGTTCATTCACATAGACAGAGTACCCTAGTTTTGGTTATACGTCCAGGACCAAATTTAGAAACAGAATGAAATATTTGGTCCCAGCAGCCAAGTTGGTAGGACTCCTGGCTTCCTCTTCTCCCATTATTTCAGTCTCCAATTCTGTCTTCAAGCTTTCTGTATTTATGTAACTCTTCTAATCTCTCAGAACTACTGAGTTCATTTTGAAAAACTCAGGCTACACTTGCTTTGTCAGGATAGTGTTGGAATAGAGTTTGTATCTCTGAATACATTAGAGAAGGTCAGAGATTGCCTGGGATTGCTTCTATACTTCAGAAAATCACTGAAACAAACATGGTAGACCTACTAATCCAGGACATACATTCAGTGCACAGTTACGAAGATGAATAAGAAACTACTGTTAAACTCTTAAGATCTGAGTCTAGTGGTTGCAAAATAGGGACCTTTTGCAATGATCACACTATGCTGTAACATCTCTTTCCTTCTCTGTCGTCTTCTCTAGGTGGGGCGTAACCTTTGTGCATGCACATTGACCATGTCTTTTGTTTTCCATGAATTCCTAGCTCCCAGCACAGGGTGCATGACATACAACTTCATAGAAACTTTGAAATCTGGCAGGTCTGGGTTCAAATCCTGGTTCTGCCACTTACCTACTGTGCACCTTTTGCCTAGTTACTTAGGTCCTTTTGATCCGACTTTGACTCACCTATAAATTGGGGTGTGGAAATCTACAGTGGTCTGAGGATTAAATGAGATGATAAATTTGAAGCATCTAGCAAAGTCTTAGCATTGCATGTAGTGGACACTATGTAAAGATGTAGGGTTTAAAAATATATAGCCACATTGCTTAGGTTCGTCTTCTAGCTTCCTCCCTTACTAAGAAAATTAATGGCTATACAGTATAAACTTGTTTATCTATTTTACATACAGTAATTAGTATCTGCAAATCTTGAACTCCCAATTTATCTCTTCCCACCTCCTTTCCCCCTGGTAACTATAAGTTTGTTTTCTATGTCTGTGAGTCTGTTTGTTTGGTAAATCAGTTCATTTGTCTTTTTTTTTTTTAAAGTTTCCACATAGTAGTGATATCAGATGGTATTTTTCTTTCTCTTTCTGGCTTAATTCACTTAGAATGACGATCTCCAGGTCCACTTATGTTGCTGCAAATGGTGTTATTTTTATTCTTTCTTATGGCTGAGTAGTATTCCATTGTATAAATATACCACAACTTTATCCAGTCCTCTGTCGAACATTTAGATTACTTCCATGGCTTGGCTATTGTAAATAGTGATGCTGTGAACAACCTTATTTTATTTGCTCCCCTTTTTGGTCCTTATATGGAAAGGAAAAGTGAATTGATTTTTAAGGATTATTCCAGAATCCTTCCCTGCTCTTTTAATCTTTAAAATATAGTAATTTATATGAGCAAAGATCTAAAGCCAGTTCTCCATCCTCATATTTTCTTGGGGTCCAAGTGGAGACTAATTTTGAAAAGCTGGATTCTGGAGCTAATGGAAGTAAGAATTCTTGTGGCAGAAAAATTAATCCCCCCCCACCACCCTGGATTAGACCCAGTGTTTGTAACAAGTAGAACTGCTGTGGGCTTTACACTTAAAACAACAACATCTTTGTTTGAAAAATTATATATACATATGTTTAGTTTTCTAAATAACAGCATTGCAATATGGTGTCAAATCACAGCCAGCTCTCAATTATTTTTTTCATTGCAAAGAAAGCTTTACATAACCTAAAGCTGTTCTTGTGCAGGAAACTGGGATTGTCACATAGAATTTGAATTGTTGATTCTGTCCTTTTTATGTCCTAAATGAAGCTCTATTTTTTTTTTTATGATGCTTTGAGTGGCCTCTTTCATTATGGGGCCATATTTGTGTTGGTAAACTGAACCCCTCCTCAAATCTTCCCCATTCTTTCATGTAAGAGTCAAAATGAGGGTAACATCTCCCTTGCCTGTCAACTTCCTTTTTCCATCCATATCAGAATGTGTCGGAAGGTTTAAAACAAAGCTACGTTTGAGTTCTCCAATTACCAAAAGCATCTGAAAAATGTCTGTGAGCGGGTGAAAAACATCCCCCTTTACATGCTCTGCTAACTCTGAAACGTCTGGGTAGAATTTGAGCTGAGAACAAGCATGAAGAATCACAGAACAAGCGGTAATTGTTTTCAGCAAGTCAAAAGTGCCTAATGTCCCCATACCCTTGACCAACGCAGTGCCCTGCTCCTCACAACCCAGAGAGCTTGTTTTTTGAAGTGAGTTTCCGCTTGGCTCAGAGTTCCACCTGTGAAAGCTCCCCCTATGGACGGAAGTTCTTCAAGGAACATGAAAGGTGAAGGCACTTCCTGAAAGGGAGTGAGGCATAAAATTAGGCTCATGAAGTTCAGTGACTCAGCTTTCAGTAGCTTCTCTAAGGACCAAGGTTACAGCCATATGGTCTTTATACTTGAGCCGAGGTATGATGTGGCACCTGGGCTCATGGCCTTAGAGTGTATAGAGCATTTGAGCAAGAAGGAACTAACCAACCATTAGTCCAGGCCTCACTTCACAGGTCAGGAAATTTGAGGGCTACAGAGATGTCAGGGTCACTCCTGCTATATTTCTTGTTTACAGTTGGCCTCAAGGTTCCTCTCTCTGCCTCTGCCGTCCGCATGTTCCTCCTCTCCAAGGTGTGTCAAGGTCAAGGTAGTGACTCCGTTTCCAGTTGGGAAGAAACAATGATGACCAAGTTCGAGGCCGCTGAAGTGTCCACAGCTCTAGGGGAGGGACTGCCTTGGCATTCCCCTTAGAAGTTGTTTTCTTTCCTCTAGAAGTCTGGAGACGTGAGAGGGCCCCACATCTGTCCTCTCCTCTCCCTTCTCCCCACAGCCTTCCAGAAGTTGCTGTCCATCCAGAAGAGACCAGAAATAGTTGCTTATACCAATTCCCCCAGAGGACTCTTGTTTGTGGCCTCTAGAAGCATGTTTGTGTGTGTGTAGGTGTAGGGGATGCCTCTCTCCAACCAGGGCTGCATCAGATGTTTAAGTTTAGGTTTTGGGGAAAAGGAGGACTCTGGTAGAGTTTAGTTCTAGACCACTCGTAGCTGCAGAGGCTGGGCCACGGCGGTCCTCTGTGGGCTCCAGCCTGGTTCTCCAGAGTTCCACATGGGGCACCCTAGCCTGAGCCCCGGGTCAGACCCACCTCAGTCTCAGTATCTGACTGACTGCAGCCCAGCCTGTGCTACAGTGCTACCTTGCCATGTCCTTTGTGCGTTTCTTTCTGTGACCTCGTGGGGAGGAGTGGCTGATGGAGGGAGGGTGATAGTGGGATTCGATCAGGCAGCTCAGAGCCTTTGTTCTGTCTTCAGTTCTCCATCTCTGTTCATCAGCATCCCATTCTGGCAAGACCTGTACTAATCATGCCACTTCATCCTTCGGAATTATAACACCAGCAAACCCGTATCACGTGTGTTACGGGGCAGACACCATTTTGGAGGGTCTGTATAAAACAACTCATTTCATCCTTAACAACCCATGGTTATAATCATCTTTTTAAAGTTGAAGCCATTAATGGAGGCACAGAGAAGTTGAGTGATTTGTTCAAAGTTAAACAACTAAGTAAGTGAAAGATGTAGGATTCAAACCCAGACAGCCGGACCCAGGTAACTTGCTGGTAATCATTATACAACACTACCTATGGGAAGTAAACTAGATCATAGGATACAGTTGGGAGGTAGCTTGGTAAAGTGTATCTAGTAACTTTTTGCTCATAATACTGATGATTATGTGTTTGTCGTTGGTGGCTACCGGAGCATAAGTGACATTCCAAAAAAGGTGTAGCAAATTTGGTGGTGGTGGGGGGTGGTCAGGCACTTCTACCAACAAACTGAATTGGACAACTTCGAAGTCACAGGAGTGAAGAGAACATATAGATGTACTTAGGTTGTTCATGTGAGGACAACTGAACACTGATAGGTGAGATGCAAGGCGGAGAGAGGGTGCATTACAGGACTGGCAGTAGCTGCTCTGGTTTTACAGAACATGCATACCTAACCTCAGTTAGTGGGTGGAACACCTTGTATTGAGCACAGAGATCTGGCCCAATGACAGAACCAAGGAAATTCAGGATGGAAGAGAACTTGGGAGGTGATCCAAATTTGTGGTCAGTGGGCTACATGGAATAGCTCCCAGTACAATTACGACCTTTAAGAATGTTTTACTAGTTGCCAAATGAAAAACTCCAGTGGATACATGTAAGCTTTGTATTTCCAGATTATCTTGAAAGATGGAAAAATCTAACAATAGGGAACATCTATTCTCACTTGTCAATAATTATCTTCACCAAGTAGTGGCTCCTCTCTTTAGAGGAGACATTTAACACCTATTTCCCAAGGGTCCTACCTTTGCCCACTGCCACTTGCTAACTTGACCTGCCTTTCCCTGTCGGCATCTAAGTGGACACCTCCCCCCCATTTTACAAATGCAGAAGTAGAGGGTTTGAGCAGTGATTGTGAGAACTAGTCATTCGTGAAACGCTGTGTGAGCATCTCGCCAGTTAGTTAACTGTTTTGATTCCCGATGCCTTATGTCATAAAGTAGCTACATGTGGCTTTGACTGGGACCATCTGGGCTTTGAGTGTATGGCTAGCTGATGTCACAATGATGCTTTGAGATTGGTTTAATAGCAAAAGCACCAGACACCAGTATTTCAACCCTCCTATCTCTTGAGAAGCCGTTTATGGCTGTAGCTCATGCTCTGCACCTTGAAGCATCAACGTGGGCAGTCATGCAGAGAAGCCTCCAGCGGGAGAGAGGAGACCTGCTCTCGAGAACAGTGTTGTCGCAGCTACTGTCACTTCTCCTGATGCTCTTCCCAAGAACATCCACCTTGGTAACAGGCTGGATCCTCACCAGATAATTCCCAGGAAATTGTTCAGTTCTTTTGCTGATATCTGTCTGCCATTATTCCTCAAGCCCTTGCAAACTTGCTTTCCATTTTGATTTTCTTTGTTCTTCCCCATGTGTAAACCTAAACCCTTTTCTTTATACCCTGATGACTTCTGCTACCGGTGCTTAGAGTGTAAATGCACCGGTCCACAGGATAATCTGAATTTCTTAATCCTCACTGAGAATTTTCATATAGAGAAATGTGAAATTTTCCCCGGCCTAACTGCAAAAGATCAATTTGTTTTCTGTGGAAGTTTTTCCGAACCAGCCAGCTGAGTTTGCTCTGCCCCCCTTTGTGCTTTCGCAACCCTCAGGCAAGTGACGTAACCTTTCTGATCCTGACTTAGACCATCTGGAAGATGGGAATGTTGGATGTCTTGTGTGTAGTCTTGAGGAATAAATGATATATGAAATGTGAAGTATCTCTGACACATCAATGGGGTTCATGGATTTTAGTTCACTACCTCTTTTATGACCTTTTTTGGGTCTCATGGGGTGTAACTGACTATGGATTGGCCACATTATAGGTGCTATAAAGAGTTCTCTACGAAACCAAGAGAATGGGTGCTTGCAAGGGCCAAAACATGGCAGGTGTCGCTCCAGTGGTTGGAGGCAGATGCTGGGGGTCGAGGAATTCCGAGGAGCAGGAGGTGGAGAACAAGATGGAACTTTTACTAGTGTAAAAAAAAAAAAGTAGAAGCCCTTTTCTTCCTTCATCTCTCCTTAGAAGGGCAACAAACTTTCCAGAGTGGACACTCAATAACTGTTGTTGACTGACAGACCACAGAATGTTATAAAAGGTTTGCAGGGCAGGGAATATAATATTAATATCCATGTAATGTTTTTATGTTTTAATTTTGGTGGAGGAAGTCTGAAGCCTGGGGCAAAAGCTACTATTTTCATTTGCTTCACCTGAAGTTATATTGCCAGAGGCCCTCCGGGTAAAGAAGAAAAGGATTAGGTTTGGGAATGGGAAAGGGTATGAAGAAGTGGTAATAAAATATATAAGTGCAAGAGCTTGAGGAATAAACACAGACGAATTTTAGTTGGAGAATAGAAGGATATGGCATAAAGACATTTCAAGGGGGAAAAAATACACCCAAAAGGTAGGCTTTGCTGAATAGAAGCGAGAATGCAAGAAAAGTAATGAAAAACTTTTAATATCATGGAGCTCCCTAAGAGATGTGTGAATATTGTTGTGTTATGTTGATTGAGGGCCAGTGTCTGCTTGAAAGCCTAATGTATGAAAATGTGGTCGAGGCGAAGGATGAACCTAACATCTGGGGAGGGATAGGTGAGTTTTGCTCTGGCTTGTGCAGGAAATGAGTAAATGAATATTTGATTGGTAACGTCTTAATAAAAATTGTTTATAAATCAGCTGAAGCAACCAGCAAAGTCTGTAGTTGACACCATCATGATCCACACCCTGATCTAAAGCAAACAAGAGAGCAGGATTCTCACAAAAGGGATTTGCAGTTTCTCCTGTGGTAGCAGAAAAGACTAATTTGTATTATTAACAGATACTGAAGATATCCACATTTCCTGTTTGTTAGAAATGTGTCAGGAAGAGTCCCATTGAAGTTACCACTGTACTTTGAAAGATGAATGTATTTGGCGATTGTTTGCCACCGCTGAACCCTGTCAGTCTTCACTCTTTAATATGTCTTTGATATAACTTTTAAGGTGTGCACTCCAGTAGCTGCCTTAAGTGAGACAATCACAGTACCTTTTTTTTTTTAATCAAATGACCCTTGATGATGTCAGCCATGAGTTAAACAAGCTACCAAAATGAAAACAGACCCACTAACCCTGACACCATGGGCTGAGTGTTTGTGGGTTTTAGCCACACTACTGTTAAAGCCAGGAGATATTAGACCCTGATAAACTGCTAAGGAAGATGGGCTAAATCAGGAGTTACGAATCTTAGAGTAAAGAACAGATTTCCTCTGAAGTCATGGTGCTGCTGTCCCTTTTGCACCCTCCCTGGTGGGGAGTCTATTTCCTCAACTGGGGATTGGGTTGGTCTGACTATTACACAGTGCTTTTTTTCCCGTTTGTCATTGTTGTTTGTTTGTTTTGCATTGATTGGAAATCCACTTTTCAACTCTATATTCAAGAATATTTCAGAATAAGTTTATTTCATATATTTATAGAAAGTTGAAGGTCGGTTCTTTTTTTGGGGGAAGGGGGAAGAAACCCTGTTCAACCATTTTTACCATACAATGCACAATTCTTGTCTCTTACTGTACTCTTGTGTCAGTGTCAGTCAGGCTGAGCTTTGCTGTATTAACAAACAGCCCATTTACCAAGATTACTCAGAGACTTTGTTTCCTTTATGTAATTTGGATACTTGTGTTTCATTTTTGAGGGCTAAGACACTATGCAGAGTGAGCAAAAGAACAATGTCATGCATTTAGTGGATGTTAAACTATTTTCATCTATTTTCTCTGAATTGACAAATTGCACTGAATAGATTTTTCCCGCACTTTCAAACAATGCTATTAGCTTGGTTTTGCATAGTGTGTTAAATTTTCATATCCACCAGAGCTTCTGCCTTTGTCGCCCCCTCTGCCTGAAAGGTTCATCCCCTAGATCTTTGTGGCTGGCTTCTTCCCCTACAATTTCCAGTCCATTACTCAAATGTCACCTTCTCAGTCAGGCCTTCCTCCAGCACTCCATCTAAAACTGCAAAACTAAGGAACAAACAAAACTCTTCAAAATAACTGCTAAATATCCCCATTCCTCTCCCTTGTTATAAGCACTTGTCACTAACCTACTCTATTTCCATTTCTGTATCTTGCTTATTCTTTCTCTCCCCATTAGAATAATAAGTTCTTTAAGGAACAGGGGTTTTGTTTCTTATTCATTGCTATGTTCTCAGTCCCTAGATCTGCCACACATTGGGTGGCTTAAAGTAGCAGAAGTTTATTTTCCTCACAGTTCTGGAGGCTGGGACTCTGACATCAAGGTGTTGTCAGGATTGGTTCCTGTTTAGGGCCTTGAGGGAGAGTTGGTTCCATACCTTTCACCCAGCTTCTGGGGGTTGCTGGCAGTCTTGGCATTCCTTGGCTTCTGCTGCATGACTGGTCTCTGCCTTCATTTTCCGTGGTGTTCTCCAGTGTGTGTGTCCAGATTTCCATTTTTTGTAAGGATACCAATCATCAGATTAGGGGCTTACCCTACTCCTTTATGGGTTCATTTTAACCAATTTTATCTGCCGTGGTCCTTTTTCCAATAAGGTCACATCCAAAAATACTAGGGGGGTTAAGACCTCAATTTGTAAAAAAATTTGGGGACACACTTGAAGCCATTACACACAATTAGGACAGAAACACATTGAGGGTATTTTATATGTGGGTGAGAGGACTCAGTTCACCTTCAGCTCTCAGGCCAAGCACACTCAATATACTGCTTTGTGCAATGCTGAATTGTGTAGTCTGCAGTATCCTAAAATAGAATGTATAGGAATTTGTTATTTATACCTCTGTAAACATTTGCATAATAACAGTTTATTCTCTGATTATGCAAGTATCTTTCTCATCATAGTGTTGAATGGCTGTAACCTCTTGACCAAACCCACATGACCTTATCACAAGGAGTCCTGCAAACTTTGCATATTATAATCAGTATATTTGGAAGATGAATTTTAAATTGGTGAACACCTTTCCCCCCTACTAGTTATCAGAAACCAGACATTTATTTTTCATTTATTTATTTGCTGCTTCCATATTCACCCAACAAACGTGTAATGAATCCCTACTAAGGGAAGACAAATCAGATTCTGCCTCTTTGGAGCGTGAGGTGGGTGGAGTGAGATACACATGTAAACATTTCAGTAAAGTGCTGGATTTTGAGGGGAAAATCTGGACAGTTTTCAAGAAGAACTCCTGATTTCTCTGAACTCTTCCTCTATCCTGGGTGAGGGACTCAGATGCTTTCATAGGAAGGTGCGGGTTCTGCTGCTGTTGACAGTCTTCTCCAGCAAACTGCTGAGTGAGAATTAGGACTCTGGGTCCTAGACACTGATGCTGATGTGGAGAGCGCTCTCCTCGGCAGCTGTGAACTGTTGACTTAAGACCCTGATTTCATACAACTGAAAGTCTTAAATAGAAAGTACCATGGCAGCTGAATGAGAAAGATCTAGGCACACTGCATCATGAGGGATCATGGGGCCAGACTGATTGAGTGCAAAGGGTGGCGTTGTTAAGAGGTGGAATGCCAAGCCTTTACTCCTACTTCTTACGAGGGGTGGGGGAGAGCAGGGGTGGTGAGTGCTCTTAGGACAGCCCCCTGAGAGGCATCAACAGGAGGGAGGCAGTTATCTTTTTGAGTCATTTTAAAAAATGCTAGTGCTCCCAGTTGTGTTCATGTGAAGTCATTACACTCAGTTGACACCTTAATTAGCAGTTAATATTTTAGCAGAAGGAACAAAGTGTGAGATGGGAACAAGGAACAAGGTGGTTATTGAAGGTGGCAGTGATGTTGGGAAAGTTGTCGGGAGGAGAGGAGGAACAGGCTGTGGGGAGAAGGGGTCTTGATAGAGTACATGGAAGGCGTTATTGGTGGTTTTTTTACTATGCAAAATTTTTGTCATATTGTGGGTTGCTACGTAGACCTCATGTCTCTTTTAGGAAATAGAAAAGAAAGATTTTTCTGTAAATTTGAGGGTAATAATACAACCTTCCCAATTAATGCTGGAGCCGCCGCTTGTTTTATCGACAGCAAGAGGTCCAGCCTCTCCCTCCTGTGAATTTGTACAAGGTCCACAGGGGTTGGCCCAGTTCAAGGTGAAGGAATTGGGAATGCATGTGGTCTTGGCTGGTCTTCGTTTGATGCCTCCCCCCGCCCCCCCACTGCCCATAACTGCCCATAATGTGGAAGGAACTGGAGATTGTCCTGCGGGTCTGTGAGTGCCATTGCTGTTGGGGTTGAGTCTTGCACAATCTCAGGTTTGCTAGTCCATCCTGCCCTAGAGATGGTCTCTAAGGCTGTCTCATTCCTGTGCCTAGAAACTATTGTGAAAGAGATTGTTGACATATGGGTTATGGGTTACACTTCTTAGGTGAAAGGCAAAAAGCTTCAGCTGAGGGGGTTAGGCAAGAATGTGTAATTTCATTGTGGGTATATAAGGAGATGCCTTTAGGAGGAATAAATATTAACAACAGCAGAAATGGACCAAAATTATTCATAGAGTATCACATAGGCAGTTCATATATGTCTCTGTATCTATATATTTATATCTCTATCTGTGCCTAAGCTCCTGTTCTGGGCAGTTGGAATCTCTCCCTATTTGTGCTGCCAAGATGTGATCAGTCCAGGAGCAAGGAGGGAGAATATATGGGATACGAGGCCATTGGAGCTGGGAAAGTTGGTCATCCTGTATAGCATCGTATCACCTGCTCCTTGGTTTTGGTGTATTAAGTAATCACTAAAATACGACCTAAGTCTATCTCTGTTAATGCAGTCACCTCAGGAAAAACATGGTGCCCTTGGAGGGACAGCCAGTTCACTTCGACATATGCCCTTGTCCTCATCCCCGAGAAGCTGCTGACCACACGTACTCTTTCCTACTAGTGCTTGTTCCTAGAAAAGGACCTAACTAACAAGTTCTTAGAATGGTGTAAATAACTGATGAAACTGTATCTCATCTATTTTAGGGACGTTGATTTTAAGAGAAGCTGGCCCTTTAAACAAATAATCTGATTAATTTTGGAATTTCAAGCAGACATGAGATCATCACAGTGTGTTAGCCTCTTCAGGGGCGCTTGACTCAAGAATTGGGCATTTTCAGTAACAATGCCCTTCGGTCTCTTTGCTGAGAACCCACAACCAAAATGCAGCCCAGTTCTTGAGAACTGTTAACTTGAAGACTGACTGCAAGTCTTTAATACAACTTAAAAACAATCTGTTGTTCAGCACTCATGTTCTGTTGTTTAAATCTTACTCTTACTAAATTTCCATTCCTTCTCAAATAGGAGTCTCAGCATTGGATACTGTAAGTTCATGAGTAGAAATGATTTGGTGGACAGTTCAGTCTATGTATAGCCTT
Organism: Vicugna pacos; assembly: GCF_048564905.1. Lineage (NCBI taxonomy): Eukaryota > Metazoa > Chordata > Mammalia > Artiodactyla > Camelidae > Vicugna > Vicugna pacos. The sequence continues at coordinate 43,825,735 of NC_132990.1, forward strand.
AAGCGCTGTCCTTCAGATAGAGACATTAGTTTTAGGGACCAACAATCAAGTAAGTGGTCAGTTCTGTTTCACAAAAGATTAAGCTCTCCTTTACATAAAACCTGTACCTATTATTAGGAGAAACCATGCGTTTCAGAGTCTCTGTTATGTAAGTTTTCCCCCCTTAGAACAGTTATTTTTAATATACCTTTGGCATGTTAGTCTTAGTCTTCTCTGGTTTTATTTTTTCCCATTTTGTTTTCTCCTCTGTCCTACTTCTTTGTTTGTTTGCCTGGATTCTTTTTTCAATGCCTTGACTTTCAAGGCATTGACCTGGAGGGACCCTCCCAACAGGTTCTGGTCCCCTCTATTGCCATCCAGCTAGGAGTTCACAAAAGGGCGTAAGATGCTCTTCCCATGATGCATTGGTGACAGTCCAGTTTCCAGTAGCTGGAGAATGTCAGTGGATAGACTATGCTTCAGCCCTCTCCCAGTGGAATTTTAAGAGTTATTATGACAATAGCATGGTGAACGGGGCATTGTATTTTGTAAGGTAAGTGCCCACCACAAGGGTGAGGGCTCTGGTCAGGGCTGCAGGCTGAGTAATGCGGGTCGCTGGAGGCAGTGCGTCCTCTGAGCTGTGGCTATGTGCTGACCCAACTCCAGATTCATCGCTGTGATCAGCTGTGCTCTGTGCGCTGCTGAGAGTCACTTTGGCCTGTCTGAAGGAGGCAGCTGTTGTAAATTATAAGTGCGGATCCAGGGGATAATTCTTGGCTTCCATCGTGCTGTGAAGGCTTCAGCAGTTAATTTCTTCTGCTCTTCTCACAGCGAAGGATTCTCCTCGTTACTCATCTCTGGGAAAAAGCCATCGGTGGCTTCTGAGTTATTTTCTCATTAGGTTTATGATGGGAATTACCTGATTGTGAATGGCTTGCACTTGTAGTTCATTTTGCAGGTGGATTCTGCCCGGGTAAGACCTCAGCAGTAGCTTTATCTGTCTTAAGCTCCCAAAGCAGAGTTCAGCGTGGTGTTTCCATTAGACATGAAGGTACCAGCTCTGCATTTTTAAATCCGGGGGTACAGCTTGCTGATGCTTTCAGCTCTTGAAGTCGCTAGTTTCCCTACGTGCATGTGACAGGACCCAAATGACTTCACTCAAGGGCCAAACCTGGGCTTTTGTTGCTGTTACTTTACGGGAACACAAAACCCAAAAAAGACCCCCAAGTACCAACCTTTTCCTTTGGGACATTGAACACTTGAACAAAACAGAGTCTGAAAAAGCCCCTGGGTCTAGCAAGCCACAGGGGAGGGACTGGGGAGGGCAAAGGATGGAATTTAGTCCCCAAGGGTCTGTCTCAAGTCTCAGGAGCTCACAGAATTGAGAGGATGAAGATGAGGTCCTGGAAGGACCATTCAGCATGGTCCTCGTGATTGTTTTTGAGTTTTTGTGTCAGGGAGGGCTGATCAAGTCACTTAATGGCATATGTAGCGATTTAGCGCTTGTGTTTTTCTTGATTAGCGGTGTTCCTTCTTCATTGTCTTTGCCAGGCCCACACTCTGCCACATCTGCAGGCAAAGAACACAAACACTGCTTAACCAAAGGTGTGTTCGGAGTCTTCAGTCTCAGGGAGACAACTCAGTTGGGAGGAGAGAGGGGCTGTGGTCAGATGGTCAGAGTGTTGCCTGTTTCTCTGGAGGCCAGCGTGGGTATCTTGCAACCCCCAGGCATGGAAGCCAGGGCTTTCCTCCTCCTGGAGCGGTATAATTAAGGAGTGCTGGCTGGAGGGGAACACCTCAAGTAGGCCAAGTTGGTTTGTGTGATCTCAGCCGTCTCTGTGATTAGACACTCACTTAGTAGCGTATCACCCCCTCCTAGCACAGCTTGTGGCAGGGTAGGCAGTTAATCCCTATTTGATGAACGAGTGAATGGGTAATTGACCAGTGCCAGGAATCCATCATGTTAGTGCCTTTGCATTGTGGAGCAGCTCGCCCTGCTCTTCTCACTTCTTTCACCTCCAAAGCACCATTTCCCTGCTTGCTGTTCCCCTGCTGCTGAAGTAGCCGTCTCATTGGAATGTAATCCGAACAACTCATTCAATCTGAGGTGCAATAGTAGATCATGAATAATTCATTGCACTACCCTCGGAGGGTTATGCACATTTGAACAGGTGCCAGGTAACTGGAGACAGAGGAAATAATAAGAATAAATTCATATTAAAGGTGGAATTTCAAGTCAATGATAGCACCCCCTCCTACCTAAAGACAGTGCCCTTTGTGTGACTTCCCTCACACCACATTGCACCGGGAACTCCCACTCCTTAGTTGGCATCATTTTGTTCCTGGATAGAAGCAGAGATGATCTGACAAAGGATGTGGATCCCTGAAGTGCCCAAGTCACTCTGAAGGAGGATCTTTCTGCCTCAGCATTGGACTGGCATTGAGATCCTCCCAATGCCAGCCGGGTCTTGGGCTGTGTTGGGAACCAGAGGAGCAAGGGAAAATAGGAACAGGTTCACGGCCTATTTCTGATTTTTCCAGTCAAACAAAATACGTGTGGGCCTAATGAGTGTTGAAAATAATTGGCAGCTCTGACAGCCTCTCTCGAGGGAAGGTGTGTATTGAGCGGAAAGTCATAACCATCACGTCTTCATTGGGAGGAGATGAAGGCAAGGGGCTGACTGCCTTTTGTCGAAGGTGGGGAGGTTGAGCTGCTGGCTGAGAGGACACTTGGGCCAATGTCGTAGCCAAGCTGACTTGTCGTCCCTAGCCCAGCTCACCACCGTCCTGTGTGCCTCATTATCCCAGCTCCAGTGGGAGAGCTGCATCTGTGTCAGTCTCCTTGGTGGGGCAGTGGGGAATGTGGGTGTCAGCAGTCTGAGCTTGCAGGGCTCTGAAACAATACCAGGTATTTTGTAGCAGGTATGTGCTGAGTGTTCTTCTCTCCCTCGCCACATTTGGGGCATTCAGCATATAATCCTACAATTAGTTCATTAAAAAAAAAAACTACTTGCAGGTCACCTTTGAAACAAAGGGAGAAGCAATTTTGAATTTCGCCATTTTTCATTTTTGACATCTGGTGCCACCCCAAGCTCTGCAGTTACAAATAATGCTGGTGGGGAATGGATCCCATTATGCACATTTGAAGAAAGAAGGGTTATCCATTATGAAGAGAACCAGGAGAAAGGAATTGGCTGTGTAGTGCAAGATATTTGGAGTCCATTAATCAGCCCATCTCTTTTAGAGTGAGCATCAGTTTTAGAAGTGGATATTAAACAATGCTGTTTGTGCGAGTCAACTCTGCTTGGTCAATGGGCAGCACTAAGCAGACGGAGGGAAGGAAGGGAGCAAGGATGGGCTCTTGGGGGAGTTTTCTGTTCCCTTGGCTCTCACCTTGGCTCCCACCTTGTGTGGCTGCAGCAGGCAAGTAGTCAATGTTTGAAGCTTCTGTCAGGTGGTCTGTTCCTTCTTAGTAGGTAATCACCTACTCTCCTTATCTTTTCTAGCCTAGAGATGCCCTCCTGAGCCTAGTGCCCTCTGCCCCCTGCCTGCATTGTGGACTGCAGTATCTGTTAGGCTTTTTCTGTTGTCTCTCTTTTGTTGTTCCTCCTGAGCCACCCAACAGTGTTTGTCAGAGGCACCAGTTCCCTGAGAGGGGACCAGGTGGGTGGGTGTTGGGTGTCAGAGGGAGATATTCATTTCAAAGAATGAGTGGAATTTTACCAGGTAGAGAAAGGATGGGGAAGGGAGGGTATGAAGAACCTTGTGGCAAGAGGAATTGACATGTACAAACCCATAAAGATGTGAGGAAGCGTGGGATAGTTTAGCAATAGTTGTGGGGAGTGAAGGAAGGGTTGTGGAGCATGGGATGGAAGAGCATGCATTGCAAAAGCTGGTCGGCCAGGGTGGCTGGAGTTTCATCCTGAGGATGACTGAGTACCTTTCAATGAGTTTAAGAAGGGTGTGGCTTAAGTTGTGTTTTACAAAGAAGATTCCGGTGGCACCATGGAGGATTGTTAGAGTGGATTGAGACTGAGGAAGTTTCTGCAACTTTTCTCCATGAGATGGTAAAATCCTGAATGAAGGATAGCTTCCCCTGATAACCTTCCCCAACAAAGTTAAACTTTACCCTCCAAATTAAACCTTCCCACCCCCAAAGCAGTTACTGCATAGCCCTATTATGTAGCATCGCAGAGTATTTTTCTCTTACTGCCTTTAACCCTTCCAGTAGTCCCATGGGCAAGGTTTTATCGTCCTCTCCTGCTGCTCCTTGAATTCGGAGGTTTGTGGCACACAGGCTTGTGTTAGCAAGACTTTAGGAACAAGGTTCTAAGAGGACAACGGGCCGGCTTAATGTACGTTGAGTGAGACTGAGAATTCAGCAGAAGGAGAAGCTGAGAAGGATGAGTGGAAACCTTCCCTCACCACTACACCCTAACTCCCAGATGCGTCTGGAGATGGTGCCTTTCCCATATTATATAAAACAGGGAGCTTAGCCAGTCTTGCTGAAACCTTAAATAGTCAGGTGACTGCTGAAAGCCCAAGCGAATTTAAACAGCTGGCATTTGGATTACAGCTAATATCAATTAGAGAAGAAAGCATTACTTTGACTCCAAAGGCATTTTCTTTCAGGTGTGGACAGAGAAACTTAGCAACCAGGCTTGCACAGCTGTGACAAGCTGCCCTGTTTTCTTCTATGGCTCATGACAGTCTTTTCTGATGTTCTTGTCACTTGTCACATCTGATACAATTGTTACCTTAGGCAAGCCCTGGTTTCTTTTTTTTTTCTCTTTTGCCCTTTAGTTTCTTTTGGTAGTGGAGAGGAAAAAATTCAGAGAAGGGTTAAGATACTGTAGAGCTTCTGAAACCGGGGGGGAAAAAACCCAAACCCCAAAACCCGCACAAACACCATGTGTAAGTAGATGGCGGCTCAAAGAATCCAAAAACTGGAAGCTAAATGAATAGAAGGGATGCCCCCTTTTATAAGCTCCAGGTTAGCAAAACAGTTGCCTTAAGGGAAAAAAAAAACACCTCCCTAATTATCCGAAGTCTTCATAAGTGAAACATGCTGTTACATCAGTGGGCCTGTTGCTTAACCTTCATTCATTCTCCTTTCCCATCCTTGTTTCCTGGTCTTGGATTACATTCAAATTGATAAAATGCCTTTGCTAGCCACATTAGTGCCATAAACACAGAGCTGTCTGCCGTCAGGACACACGTTTATTCTTTTAGAAAAACAGGCGGGAAATGATGATGAAAACCATTTGGAAACAGAAGGGAGAAAAATAAATAAGTATAATAAAAACATATTACTGCAGGTGATCCGTGAACAAGAGGGGGAAAAACCCCAGAAGATCCCTGGCTTTGATTCATACCTTCAGAGAGGTTTCCTTAATGACGGTTCTTTTGTGTCGCCAAAGCAGTGCTCATTTATCAGTCTGTGGTTTAATCCAAACCTATCAGGATGAAAATTCAAGGAGGATGAAGGTTAAATGACAGACATCTCGACTTGGAAACTCCAGAGTTGATGAATGTCTACAAAATTTGACTGAAAAGGCTGAGAGGGAAAAACATCTCTCTTCGGAGCCACTGAAAATGAAGAGGTGCTTTGGGTCTGAGGACTGGGAGGCAGTGGGAATCGGATTCAGATATAAGGGCATGTTTTATTTTTAACTATGTGTTTAATTACTTATGAGTCAGGTGGAAATTTGGAACTGTCTCTCCTCTCTATCAGTGCTGATAAACTTGTTATGATAAGTGTATTGTCGCCCAAAGCAAAGGGATTAGTCATGGAAAGGTAGTTTTTAACAAAATAATAAGATGTCTCTAGTTTTCCTTTGCATCCCTTCCTTTCTGACTCCCAGGATGCTTGATAAACCCCACCATCTCCTCCCTTTCTCAAATGGATTTAGTCCAAATACCCCTTGTCTAATAAGTCTGTTTATCCTGACACATGACACACTATCTGGCATGTAGTAGGTGCTTGATAAATGTTTGCTTAACTGAATCAAATTGTATTTGAAGCTGCTCTTATGTATTGTTGCCTCTAGTATATTGCACATTGTTGAAACCTCTTTCTGATGGTCAAGCCCTTCCCTGATTACTAAAATTGGTATAGTAGTTAAGAGTTTGACTCTAGACTCAAACTCAGAGGCTCTCAGGTAGATTATTTAACCTTTCTGGCTCTGTCTTCTCCATTTATAATAGTACCTGTCTCATGGGGTCATTATGAAGTCAAAGTGAGTTCCTATTTGTAGAAGTGCTTAGAAAGAAGAAAAAATGATTATTGCTGGAGAAATGGCATGTGTGGATAAAGCTTTTCAGTACTATATAAGAATCAAGATCTGTAAATTCTTTAAAAGGTGAAAGTTACAAATCTCTCTAGAAGTGAGAAAAATGAAGAATTTGCCATGAGTGACAACCCTCTTCTCTGCACTCCATGTTCTTTTTTTGAGAATAAAAACACTCTGAAAATATACTACAACCATAATAAAAACTAATTTGTATTTAATATTCAAATGTTACATCCAAAAAGGACTTCCGGAGGGTCTGACATACCATGCATCATGACTGCTCCCTCAGCAAGGCAGATAGAAAGAGGGTGACCTTCTGCTTGTAAATGAATGGTAATAATGATAAATCATGGGGAGGTTTTCATGACCGATTCCTTTTTAAAGCTAATACTATTTCATTTTTATCCAATTCATGGGTTGACTTCTGGGTTAGCTCAAATTATGCCAGTGGATTCTCTCATTTTCCCCTTCTCCTAATTAAAGAGTATCTTGCCAAAGGAAAAGACTAAATCTTGAATCACAATGGTACTTTGTTGGCATTCAAAGCATGAAAAACAAGCTTTTCATTTCTAACATGTTCTATTTTTTATTGAGTAGGTAATTGTTTAGGTCTGTCATTATTTCCTATCTCCAATGGGAATTTGGATGACAGACCTTTGGGGGAAGACCACATGTGCACAAGGTTGAGCAAGATGCTGTGGTGATACTTTGGTGGAAGTTGTCACTGGGGAGAAAGAGTTGGAGGACTGACCCTGACATGCATTTCTCTCTAGATTCTTAGAGGCAAGGTCTTCCATGGGTTCGGCTGTCTCCATGGTGTGGTCCTGTCACCCAAGGGAGGTGTTGTGGAATCTCATTGGTCCTGAGCAGTGGGTTGTTAAGAGAAACCAAGGCATCCCCACTTGGTCATTTCTCATGCCATCTCCCAAGACTGGGGTTCCCCCGTAGACTTTATCTGGACAGAGCAGGGAGGGCCCTTAACCATTGGCAGGGAGGAAACCATGCTTAGCATCCTATCACTTTACCCTCAGTGTCCTCCCTCACCCTTACCTGCCAATGACCAATCAAGGAGGTGCCTCATTTGGATATGTCCTCTTTTCCTTCAACTCTGTTATGAAAATCTGTTCTTGTAAGTAGTTTTCAGGAATGAAATATCCCATGATGATTTTACAGTATCTCTTTTTAAAATTTTATTTTTTTTAAGCTTTTTTGGGGGGAGGTAATTAGGTTTATTTATTTTTATTTTTTAAGTGGAGGTACTGGGGATTGAACCCAGGGTCTCATGCATGCTAATAAACATGTGCTCTACCACTGAGCTATACCCTCCCCCGACAATACTCTTTTCATTTCCTTCAGAAGCTTTATGTTACTGTTTTGTGTTCAGTTCAGAATCTTAATATTTAGCTTATTTAGAGAGGAAAGCAAATATTATGATAATGACAGCCGCCAACGAACAAATAGTAATAGCAGCAGAGGCCTAAATACAAAAATTAATTAACACAAACAGGCAACAGGCCCAGCTGTCTTGAGCAATTTTGAAGGCGTAACTTGAAACATGGAAGATGTTCAAAGGAAGACTTACGTGGAGGAAAAAAACAACACGTGCCATTAACACGTACACTGCAGATGGGAGCTTTTTCAGTAGAGTTTCTCTTTTTTTACCATAAGTCTGAGGCTAGTATTACAAGATCACATCAATTATGTCAAATTAAAAAGTGCTACATGACCCAGGAGAGCTGGCAGGAGACATTTCACTGGTAAAGGCATTGGGGAGAATTCGATTAACTTAATCTCAGCATCACATGATGTGGTGTTCTGCTGTCTAGTTGTGAGGCTAAACCTATTTGGGCTTTTGTGTAACATGACATTATGCTGAGACTTTTCTCTTGACAGAGAAACTCTCTTTGCCTTTCAAATAAGAAATAAAAAAGGATGTATAATTCAGTGCAAACCCTTAATAAGTAGTATGACCATGTAATTGTCCAAACTGGGTCACTTTGGAAAATGAAAAGAGGAGGCTATTAGTAATTATGCTGGGCCAATAGGCAGGAACCCAAACTGTCCCAGGCAGATCAGGATATGTGGTTATATGAATTACAAGGCCAGAGCACAGAGGCTAGATTTATATCAGTCTTAGGAAGATAATGAAAAGGTGATCAGATTTCTACTTTGTATCTTACTGTATTTTGGGGGAGAGAAGTTGATTTACAGTACAGCCAATTTTACTATATTTTACTGTATTTAGTCACTTCATAATGAGTAGCTAATGGTATATTTCTCTCCACTGAGAACCTTCTCTTGGTTCTTAACCAGCTTTTTAACCTTCTGGTGTCTGCACACTTGAGTTTACTTTCGTTCAACAGTTTGTCCTCCTAATGGAGAGTACTGAAATAGTCATTTCCCCCATGATTCTCTAGCATATCTGATGGTGTCTGAGGATCTCACTGCAGTAGGCACAGGGCTTACACGTAGAACTTCCAGAATAATATTCTTAGCCTTCCAAAAATTTGAGCAGCTTATTTCTGTGGAGGTGAAAACCTGCAGTGCTCTGTTCTGTTTGACCATCCGTCCAGTTCTTCACTGATGAATGAAGTCACAGAATCTCTCTCGGGCCCCTGGGAGCCATGCATTGTGGTCACAAGGATTTGGCTTCTCTCTCACCTCTCTGAATGCCGAATCCTAGCCATCAAGCACGGCATGACTTTCGACAGTTCAGAAAAACGTCACTGGGTTAGGCTGAGACCCAATCTGTGCAGTTCACTTAATAAAGAAGTAGAAATCTTCCCGAGATGCTGAATGGGCTCAGTTTGACCTCTCTCACTTGAACTTCAGTCTCTTTCATTATTTCGAATGGAGAGAATGTGGTTGACTGCACACAGTTGCTGACCATCTTACAAATTGAGAGACATCTGGCCTCTGAAAAATCATGGAAGGACTGCTGAGGATGACAGATAATTTTCTGTTGGCTACTCTTGTCCCAGAGCAATTTGATAGTACTGACTTCTTTTGCCCACCTGGAAATACTTCTTATCTAAGCTTCCACCTCAGCTAACCCTGAGCTCTGTGCCTTACCTTGGAGACATCAGGGGCTTCATCTCCAAGGGCCACTGTTTTGTTTTTGTTTTTGTTTTTGTTTTTGTTTCAGAGAGGCATTCCTCTTGGCTGGAGGGAGGAAGTTTTATGACTTTCTTTTTAGACTACCTGACAGCTAAAAACAGCAAGGGAACATTTAAACTTAGACATAAATAATTCAGCACTGATTTTCCTTGAGTTTCATAACCAGTATTAGTTTCTTTCTCTCTCTTGTCATTACTCCCATGTCCTTTACTGGGAGGAATAACCTTTCCCTTGTACCTGCCATGGAGTCAGGCCAGTAGTGTATTTGGGGCAGCAGCAAAGAGAAATTGATGGTTTCTGGCTCCAACCTTTTGTGCTCCCCAAAAATGCTTATAATATTCTCTGTTTTTAAGCTGCATGTCAAAGGGTTTGATTTTGTTTTCTATCTTAAATTAAAAAAATTTTAATAGTATCTTGCTGAGGCCATTTGTTTCCCCCAAAGAGAAAGCCTGGTTGTAATAAAAAAGATTTGACATACCTTTTTTTTTTTTAATGAAGGCTCTCCTCCTCTAGCGCTGGGCCTCAGCTGTTATATCTCTGCCAGTTCCTTCTTTGGTGGCATCAGTAATGTGGGTAACCAAATAGGTTCTTTTTCACCTCTTAAATTGCCTTTTATAGTTAACTGATTGACGGAATATAAATAATTATGAAAATGTGGGCATGAAAGCTAAGAGAAAAGATGTTTCATCAACCTGCAGTGAACTCTTTCCTTTTATAGATTACCTGTCAACTCAAAAAATCATTTAAAAATTCTGCATGACTCAGTGAGGAAGATGATGAACTAATACTTTAAAAGGAAGCTACACTTTTCTTGAGAGGGGAAACTACTGTTCCAGGTTATTTTCTATTTGATGGAAGTCAGAGCTGCCTAGTTTTTCTTTTTTCTTTCTCCTCCTTTCCCTTCGCCTCCTTTTTCTCTTCCTCCTCTTCCTTTTCCTCCTTGCTGCTTACGATTACTGATGGCCTTGTATATGCTAGGACTTCTACATGTACAGGGCAGACAAGGGTCAGGCGTGTGGAGGTGAGGATGAGATAGCCACAGCTCTGTAATTAATGAGCTGTGAAGAGAATAGGGAAAACCACCATGCCATTGTGGCAGATGTGACCAGAAGCCACGCTGGGTACCACGGGACTCAGAGCTGGGATAAGGTGGGAGGAGGAGAGCGAGCTTTGCCTTAAATGGGGGGGAATCTTCACTGAGAATGAGGCATCTGAGTTAGATTTCAGTTGAGTAGGCGCTCCCAAGGGTTGAGAGATTTCAAAGGATGGAGACATTAGGGTTAATTAATACAGCAAGAAAAAGCATTGCTGAGTAAGAAGGACTTGCATTTAAGAGGAGGCAACATGGAACACTGAGGGAATCTCGGGTGAAAGGAGGAGCAGGGGCAAAGGCGTGGTGCTTGGAGAGCATGTGAAATGTTTTTAGGGGTGGGGGGGCACTAACGGACGTTAAAAATTATTGCCAATGGTGGTGGCAGTTAGGAAAAGTTGCTGTAATTGTGCACATTTCAAACAAGAGGAAGTTGAGGCTGAAGGAAGCCAAGTGATTCACCCAAAGTCACGTAGCTGCTAAATGGCAGTCAGGACTCAAATGTAGGTCTGCCTGACTCCAAAGCTAAGCCTCCCTTCATACGCCAGTACAAAGGAAGCAGGGGCCTGGAAGAGCAAGAATAGGCTGTTAGAAGTCACTTATTGCATGAGGTGACAAGCCAACTCCAAATCACAGTGGCACAGAGCTCCGAGAACTCGCTATTTCTAAAGAAACTCAGGGCTAATGGAATATCCCCTCTGCAGCCTTGTCTTCCTAATCTCCATAATATGTCTCTAACTTTATTTGGCCAACTTCAGGCAAGGCAGGGAGGGTTTTCTGAGGCCATTTAAATGCTTTATTAGAGGATAGTGTTGGGGTTAAATTATACTTGTTGAAAAAGTCACCACCAGGCATCAGTTCTTGAAGACAAAAAAATTCATGCATCCCTCATGCCACATGTCCAGTGAGATTTGGAAGAGTGCTGCCTTCCATGTGGTTTTTAGTCAGGGGCTGCGGTGGAGAGAGGTACTACCGTTACCTTCTGACGTTGACCTCTCAGCACAGTGTGTTGGGGTTTGCCTGAGCTGGGCAAGAGTGTGCTGGAGGGGTGAGCACTGGCACATACATGCTTTGGCCCAGAAGTGATACACATGATTTCTGCTCACATCTTATTTTCCAAGACTAGTCAGGTGACTACACGTAACTTCCAAGGGCTGAGGGGTCATAATCCTCCACGTGCTGGGAAGAAGACAAGACCTAGGTATTGGAGTAAATGAGTAATGTCTACCAAGGGGATGCAGAAATGCCAGAACACCTGAATATACCTCCTCCAAGACTGAGGTGGAATAAAAAATCAATTGTAGATGGCTCAAGATCAGGCATCTTTCCTATTTCTATTTATTGTTCTTACATTCTCTAATGCAGAAGCCATTAGCCACATGTGGCTGCTGTTAAAAGCACAATGAAATATTTAGTTCCTTAGTGGTACTAGCTACATTTCAAGTTCTCAGTAGCCACACGTGGCTAGTAGCTCCCATAATAGAAAAGGCAGATACAGAATACTTCCATCAGTTCAGAAAATTCTATTGAACATTGCTGTCTATACCAAGGATCAAATGACCTTTTCTGCAAAAGGCCCAATTAGTATACATTTAGGGCTTTGCAAGACATAAGATCTCGGTAGCAACTACTCAGATTTGCTGCTATTGTGTGAAAGCAGCCATAGGCAATATGCAAGTGAGTTGGCAGAATTTTGTTTTAATAAAACTTTATTTAAGAAACAGGCAGCTGGCATGATTTGGTTCATGAGTCATTTGCTTTCCAACCGTGACCTAGACCAGTGATCTCCAGTGAGAGGGGCAGCCATTTTCACATGATCATCCAATGAGTGTGGTTAAACATTTAGGATTTCAATTTATACCTCTATTAAAAATAAAATTCATTCATCTTTACTTATATCCATTATCCAGATTGGCATTGGCTCCTTTCTTGGCCTCTTTGTCCGATGGTCATGTGTCATGTATGTCAAGTGGGAGTTTCCTACCCAGGGGTGTTTACTGTGCTGCTCACAGGCATTTTTTCTCCTCTTCTAATACTTTGTGACATAATGCAGCCTAGTTGTGTGATGATAGGAATTGTATTACCTCATTTTAAGTCAAATAACCCTGACAAGATGAGCAAAGAGTTTAAAAATATTTCTGCAAAGACACAAACTGGGTGTTATGCTGTTGTTTCCTACCTCGTACTACACTCTGCTCCGTGACATGGAGGTGGGAGGCTGCAAACTACATTTCTGCTTTGTCTGTGTGCTCCCTGTTTGGTTCTGCCAACTGGAAAAGTAGGAAGTGAGAGTAAGTTTCCTTCCAATTTGTCTGTTGGTTTTGCTGTGGTCACCCCAGTAGGTTCTAATGGCAGCTGGTTCTAGTTGCTGGCTTCTTCGCACACACCCCAACCAGCATCATCATGCTCCTCAGGTGTGGCTGCACCAGCCAGGCAGAGGTGTGAGTCCTACCCTTGGGCCCTTCCTCGAGGCATCTGAGGAACCAGCAGGGCTTTTTCTCAGAAGTCTGCGTCCCAGGTTCCCAGGCTCCCCAGACTTCTAGATCTGTTCAGCTTCTCTTCTTCCCTTTGATTCCCGGCCCCAGGAGTGGAAGCTGTTTTCCTGAAGTTACTATGTCTGTGACACAGTGTCTCTTCTCCCCTTTGTGGTCTTCCAGTACCTTTGGAACTAATTTCCTTTACTAAATTCTCTGCTAAAATAACTAGAGGGGTTTATTTGTTGCTTGGATCCTAATTTATAGAAACAGGATGAATTAAACTTCATCTTGATAATGCAAACATGTGAAGAAAATGGTGGTGGTGACAATACAAAATAAAACGATGATAGTCTAATCAGATGAGTAATAAACTGAAAAAAGGACTATTTTTATCCACTACTATTAATGGTGAATCTCACTCCAACTGTATACTCTGCCTTGAGGTAGGAATTAATGGTAATAGGGAGACAAAGCAGTTAATAAGACAATTAAAAATAATGCAACCAAAAGAAAAACCTATAGAATTTTAGATGATATTTAAACAGGAGATATGTGATGTTTTACTAAAACTTTCTAAACTTAATGTTAAACACGTAAGAAACATCTTTTGAGGTTTAAAGAACAGCTTTCTGAATGCAGGTATTTATTACTCTACTTGGTTCACTGCTGCACCCTCAGATACTAGAATAGCACGTGGCATGTAGTCAACAGTCAATAAACTGGTCAAATTAATAGTAAAAAACAAAGATTCAGCAAATTGGGAAATTCTTTATTCTTGCAGATGTGGTAGAAATGGTTAACATTATATATCGCAAACAACATGGCAATACAGTAATACACATTTCTTTGCCAGCCAATTGTATTGGAAATCCCACAGAAATCATTGCTGGTGGTTTGAAGAAACAAAGTATTAGAACAAATGTAGGGTGTTCGCTATATATAGCTGCCTCAAAGTGCGAATGGCTTTATCACATCTCACTATATGGTATATATTAGGTTCTCTTTCAATTAAAAACAACTACTTAGTGATCCATAAAAAAGGAATATATCAAATGAGATATTTGGTATAGATGAACTGCTTTCTTTAAAATAATTATTTTCTGGAAAATCAATTGCTGCTTTGATTAGAATTAAAAAAAATGATTGTGCTGAACACTGGAATTTGACACAACACTGTAAAATGATTATAAATCAATAAAAAATGTAAAAAAAAAATGAGTGGTACTTGATTCTTTTACAAACACACACATGATCCAAGTTTGCTGACCGTTCATAGGATAACAAGTGGCTCTCCTTCATATGTTACTTAAAAAGAGGTTTTAAAAATACACACTCTTAACTGGTCCTTTCAAGAGAAAGGTGATATTTTAATAGTGAATGAGAAAGTAAATGCTTTTCAAAACACACTCATGTGGTGGAAAGAGCACTTTGAAAATTGGCATTTGGATAGGTTATAATTGTTCTATGATTTTGTTACTGAAAGTGGTCTAACCAGTCGGTACACTTAAAATTGAAAAGAACCTTTTCTGACTTGTTGAACAATATCACACATGTTCAGAACAACTCTTTAAAAATAAGAATGCACTGGTGCAGCCACTATGGAAAACAGTGTGGAGATTCCTCAAAAGACTAGGAATAGACTTACCATATGACCCAGGAATCCCACTCCTGGGCTTGTATCCAGAAGGAAATCTACTTCAGGATGACACCTGCACTCCAATGTTCATAGCAGCACTACTTACAATAGCCAAAACATGGAAACAGCCTTAGTGTCCATCAATAGGTGACTGGATAAAGAAGTGATGGTATATTTATACAATGGAATACTACTCAGCCATAAAAACCGACAACACAACGCCATTTGCAGCAACATGGATGCTCCTAGAGAATGTCATTCTAAGTGAAGTAAGCCAGAAAGAGAAAGAAAAATACCATATGAGATCGCTCATATGTGGAATCTAAAGACTCATGGACAGAGAATACAGACTTGTGGTTACCAGGGGGGTAGAGGGTGGGAAGGGATAGACTGGGATTTCAAAATTGTAGAATAGATAAACAAGATTACACTGTATAGCACAGGGAAATATACACAAAATGTTATGATAAATCACAGAGAAAAAAATGTGACAATGAGTGTGTATATGTCCATGAATGACTGAAAAATTGTGCTGAACACTGGAATTTGACACAACATTGTAAAATGATTATAAATCAATAAAAAATGTTAAAAAAATAAGAATGCACTGTTTTTCAGTTACTTTGTAGAAACAAATGATTGCATTCAGGGGGAAAAAATGTGCTAGCTATATGTTCATACAAATCTTTGCCTTATTGAAGGATAAGGTAGAAAAACATAACAGATTATAGAAGTGTGAAGAGCTTTTCCATTTGGATCTACATATCATGCTGAGGTATGTTTTTTAAGAAAGATGGCCAAATATTGAAATAAACTTCAGTTTAAAATCAGATATTTTAATTACTGCATATCAAAGTGTTAAACTTGGACTTTCATGGATAATGAAGCACATTGCTCTCACTAAAAATATCATTTCTGCTGTATTTGAGAGAGATTAAATATAGTTTTGTATCATTAAAATAAAATATTAAAATAGTAATAAAATACTAAAGCTCTAATTTATATTAAACCTCAATAATTGAAGATATATGTTGTAACTTCTATGGGAAACCCTCATCTACTAGAATAAGAATATATACTGAACAAGCTAATTGAGATGAAAATACAGAATAATATGAAATACATGATCAACCTGAAATAAAGCAAGGAGGAGAGAAAGAAATAGCAAATAGTAAGATGGTAGATTTAAATCCACATATATCAGTGCTTTTATTAAATAGGTGAAATACTCTTATGTTAACTGGGTGTATGAAAAGCAAAGCAGAAATATGCTACTTTATAAGAGACAGACTTAAAATATAAGGATACAGAAAGATTGTCACAAAAACAGAACAATTCTAAATTTGTATGTGGTTTTGTGTGCTGAATATCCTATGTTTTTGGTCTCTCTCTATTTGTATCTCTCTTTATATAAGAATCTATCTACCTACTTACCTATCTATCAAAGACAAATCCTCAGTATACCTGTCTCAGTAACCGAAAGAGCAAAAAGCCCAAAATAAATAAGGATATAAAATATTTGAAGAACATGTGTAGTAATTATGACCTGATACACACAGATAGAGTCGTATACCTACAAATGACAGGATATAATTTCCATTCAAGTGCACAAGGATCATTTACAGGGTTATAAATCAAGTCCCAACAAACTTCAGAGGATTTAAAACATTTAAATATCACAGAACAATTAAACTAGAAATCAATAATAAAAAGATACAGAAACTGCATATGTTACATACTTTGAATTATCCATGGGTCAAAGAGGAAATCATAATGTAAACTAAAAAATATTTTAAACTGAATGATAATAAAAATGACATATCAGAACTTGTGAAATACAGCTATAGCCATGTGTGGAAAATGGATAGTCTTAAATGCCCATATTAGAAAAGAGCAGTGGCAAAAGGTAAATTATCTAAGAATGTTCTCCCCAAGAGTCAGCAAGTTAAACTAAGAGTTAGTAGAGAAAAATAATAAACTCACAAATAGATGAAATAATTACAGTGATATACAATAGAGAAGGATCACAAAGCCAAACATATTTTTTTGAGGAGACTAATTCATAAGTCCCCTACAAATTTTCTGTCAAAAGACAGTAAGAACAAAAGAACAGTAGCAGGAATTAAAAAATAGTGCATCACTATATAATTTAGTGCAGCAAATTTGAAAATAGTGATATGATAGAAACATTTATTGGAAGACATCACCTATAAAACTGAAACTAGAGGAAATGAAAGATCTGCAAAGTCCTTGATTTGGAAAGCATCAAAAATATATTGGAGATCTAAATAAATGAAGGTATATATTGTGCTCATGATTTGGAAGACTCACGAGATGTCAGTCTCTCCAGGTTGATCTATAGATTCAAGACTGTATTTGTCAAAGCCCAGAATGGTTTTCTTTTTAATGTGTGTTTGTGTGGAAATTAAGAACCTGATTCTAAAAAATTATGGAAATGCAAAGGACCAAGAACAGCAGGGACAATCTTGAGTAGACTGGGATGAATTTACTTCATATGAAGACTTATAAAGGTCCAGTAACCAAGACAGTATGGTATTGGTACACAGATAAATAACCATGTCAGCGGGTTAGAATACAGTCCAGAATCAGAGCCATGAATAAATGTGGACTTTGTTAGAGTTTGCAGTTAAGGTCTGTGGGGAAAAAACAGTTTTGCTTTCAATAAATGGTGCTGTGTCGATTGTATATCCTTAAGGAAAATAGAAAATCTAACTTCCACCTCAGACCAATGCAAAAATCAATCCAGGTAGATAGTAGATGTAAATGATCAAGTAATAGAAGGCAATTTAGGAGAATAACTTTGTGACCTGGGAGTAGGCAAAGACTTCTTTCTAAACAAGATATGAAAAGGATACTGACTTTAAAGGAAAAGTGCTAAATTTGTTCATTTTGAAATTAAGAATTTCTGTGTATGAAAAGTCCCAGTTTAGAGACTGAAAAACACAAGCCACAATTTGGGAGGAGATACTTGAAACATAGATAACCAAAAAAGGGTTTGAATAATATTTTCCTGTAAATCAGTAAAAGATAGCCTACTGGGAAAATGGATGGGAGACCTGTAGAAGCCCTTCAGAAAAGACAATTCAAATGGCCAGTAAAGATATGGAAAGGTTCTGAATTTCATTAGTAGTTAGGAAAAGGCAATTTTAAATTGCAGTCTATTTAAAATATTGTGACTATTTAAAAATCACAATTCACAAGGAAGTCCACATTTACATACTAACACTGACAAGAGTTGGAGAGGATGTAGACCAGCCAGAACTCTTATGAGTGCTGGTGGGAGCAGAAATTAGTCAACCATTCTGGAAACCATTTGGCCGTATCTACTTAAATATACCTCACCACTGACTCAGCAGTTTCACTCCTAGGAATATACCCAACAAAAATGCATGCATATGTTAGTAAAGAGTTATATAAAAATAAATGTTAATGTTAAATAAATCTATAGTATCAGATGTCAGACTATTTGTGACCTTTGAAAAAGAAGATAAAGAGGTTTCAAAGGGACACAACCAAGGCTTCTAAGGAGGCAGGTATTATTCTATTTCTTGACCAGGGCAGTAGTTAAATGGATGTGTCCAATTTCTGATACTTAATCAAAGTATACACTTACGATTTGGACGTTATTCTCTATGTATATTCTTTAAAATACTGATTTCAAAAGGAGAGAAATGACAGAGCATTAGGCATTAGAGTGGGCATATGAATTCTTTTCCATCCCTGTACATCTCTCTAAACAATCCTCCCTGAGTTTGCTCTGGTTAGTCAGTGTGGATTAGGGTTCTTGGAAAAATGCTATGCAGTGGTGGTGGTGGTGGGGTTTCCTCTGTGGCCTGATGAAACCATGGCTCCTATTAGGGACATCTGTTAAGAGTTCCACTAGGAGGTGTGCTGGGAGATACCAGAACTATCTGCAGGAGGAAGTAAAACTTTACTTGGGGCTGGTCCGTGAGAGGTCCGCACAGAGTTTTTGTAGAGTTGCCTGAAGACTTGACCCTGGGTTCTGGAAGGTAGTGGTAGGTACAGAAATCATTGCATTTTTAAAAATAGCTTTCTTCTTGTTTAGAAATTGTTGACCAGTTAAATGTTGGATGTTCTGTAAGAAAGAGAAAATAGCTTGCCATAAAACTAGCTGAACAAATCGAAGAAAGATGTAAAATTCTTGACAAGCTTAGCCTTATTAAGAAAAGATGAGTATGAAGGACTAGAATCATCTATAAGTGATGCCAGCCTCAAGAGAATGTTGTCAAAACTCCAAGTCTGGAGGAAACTTAGGAAAACTTGGGTACAGTCTATTTTGTGCTTACATGAAAAAGAGTTCAAGAAAGAGAAAACCAAATTCTCAGAAAAAAGGTGAGTTGATGGATGCCATTATAATATAAGCATTAAGTAGACATAAAAGCCATCATTCAATGAAAGGCTTTCCAAATACAGCATTTGGCAGCAAACACTTTGCCTGTGGTCCCTCTGCAGTGAATGAGTTTGTCTTCTGAAAGGTGGGTGTCTCTTACTTCCATTCAGGCTCTCACCTTTGCTTTTAGGCTATGTTCACTTGCCTTCCACTCCAGTGAGGTCCAGTGGTGCCAGTGTAGCCAGGGAAACTGTTTGGGGAGGGGACTTGTCTTGAATTCCCTCCTTCAGGAATGTATACAGATCCTGAGTTTGCCACCACGCAAGGTTACTTTCCACCAGCAGGTTTCGTGGTGCACCTTATCTAATTTTTAGCAATGAGAGATGATTATCCACCAAGTTTTTCTCAACATTCTCCCCTGTTGGCTGGATTTCTCTCTACCACTGTAATCTAAATTTAGAAATGAATGATCAGCAGGGTTGGCCTAACCTTCAAACAAACAAGTCACAGAACATCAGAGCCCCAGCAAGAAACTTGACTTTTTTCCTTGGGAATTCTGTTGCCAACGTCCTAAACTTGGCTTGTTCTAGTGGTTCCAATGCTTTGGACCCTGAATCTTCTTGGTCTTAACTAGTTCCTTCTAGGAAGTGTTAGGCTTATGATGAGTGGAACATCTCTGTGAAGAAGCAGTACTTAAACTCATGGCTTGATTCTTAGTCACATCACCTATGTGACTTTTAAAATTGTAGAGATGTTTAAACAATTTCTCAAAAGACATACAGGGGAATATTATGGAAATTTGGTTATTTTTGCAACAAAACTGTCATTGTCTTTCAATCTCTACCTTCTTCCATAAATAATTAGCAAATACTGTAGCATCTTGAACTCTTTCTTAACAGATATCACTATCATGTTAATTCAAAGCTCTAACTAGTGTATGTAAAACCTCACGATGAACAAGAATCATAAACAACAGCTGATCTAATCCTAACCCAGACAACATCCTCAGTCTGGGTGTCTGATCTGAGTTTAAATGATTCATGTGACAGGGGACTGTCTATGGACTGAGGGAGCTAGTTTATTTTATAATATATTTCATTGTTGGAAAGTTTTTATTTATACTGATTTATAATTCATCTTGTAACTTCCATCCATTAGTTGTAGGGCTGCCATCTGGGGCTACATAAAAAGATACTTTAATCCCTCTTCTACTTGGGAGTTCTGTAGTATTTGCAAAGGCCACTATCCAATTCTCTTCAGTTTCTTCTCTTTTCCAGCCCAGTGACCTCAGATGTCTTTGTATTTCCTCATATGACTTCTTGCCAAAGTATCAATCTTGTCTGCATGCATTTCAGTTTGCAATCATCATTCTTGATTTGTCCCTGAGGACAAAATTAAATACTCTAGGGAAGATCTGTTGAATGCACTGGAAAGAGATCGCTGGCTTCCTTATGTGAGACACTGAAATTCTTCTGCTAAATTTATACAAGGTTGAATCACTAGGCTTTACAGCTAAGATCGCTGTATTTAACTATGTGTAACAGCTGTTAATCGGGACACATCTTCCCCATCCTATCCTTTTATTCTCTTTCTATCTGATCAGATTTGACTCATCCCTGTCCAAGTTTTGAGAATTGGCTTCTTCCATCCAACTCAGTATTTGTATTTCCAGTTTCGTTTCATTTGCAAATTAGATCAGCCTGACAACAGTGTCTTTGTTCAAGTGATTAATCAAAACATTAAGCCTGAAAGACTGTAATGCTATTCTTTTTCCTTTTCCTTTTATATCGATTTAAAGTATAACAATATAGCCATGAGGAGTTTTTGTAGCCAATGGCTTTTATTCTATTTTATGAGATTATATAGGAATTGTATTAGTGATTTTAATGATTTATGTATTTTGAACCCTTAATAACTATTCAGTGTAATGCCTCAAAATGCTAATCGTTCATTAGGTTTTAGAATTTAAATATTGAACTTCTAAATACTAAATGAAAATGAGTAAGTCTAATATTTTAACAAAAATTTAAAGAAGCATAATGGTTTGGAATCCAAATTTTTAAAATAAAAAATACTGAATGAAATTTAGAGTGTCTTTATCAAGCTGTTGATCTTTTTGGTAAAATTTGAATTTGAAAACCATCTCGATGGTCCTCATGATTACGGAAATCGCACCACGTTTTCCACTCATGATTCCTTAAGTTTATCAAATCATTCAGGAGGAGATGGCTTGTTAAAAGACCTAATGACAATTGTGCTTTATAGCTGGGATCAGATGGATGGTGAGAAACACTGCATGCTCTTGTTCATGGTTTTCACTTTTATTTTCTTCAAAATAGAATGGATGTTCTTAGCACATGAGGCACAAGAAGCAGATTGATGGTAAACTCTTAAATATGTTTTAGTTCACCTTTTTAAGACACAGGATCTGCTCAAGTTTTAGGATGGAGGTTAAGTTGATTGTGTACTAGGAGTAAGTGAATCGGATCACATTGCTTCCTTACCTAAATCCTCCAGTGACTGCCTGCTTTCATAAACAGGAAATATAAACTCCTTATCTTGACTTTCAAGACTTGATAGGAATCTGTCCTTACTTTCCTCTCTAGCTTCATTTTCTCCCCTGTGCCTCAACCATGCGGCTGCTTCTGAACCTCCACCAAGACAAGTTCATTTTACCCAAAGACTTTATTTACATCAGTTGCCAGAAAAGATCTCCCTGTAGACTTTAGAGTCTAGAGCTTTGAGTGGCCCTTTTCTTTTCACATTTTAGGTGTCAGCTCAAAAGCCACCCTTCAGAGAGGACTTCCCTGACCACTCTATCAAAGTAAATTCTTTCCTGCTCAGCCACTCTTTGTCTTGCTCCTTGTTCTATTCTTCATTCTCTCATCACTCCTGGAAACCATCTTGTTTTATTTATTTGTCTGCTAACCATAGACTATAAGTTCCATGAGGGCAGAGACTTTGCCTAAGTATTATAGTCCTTATGCCTAGAACAGTGCCTGGCACATAGTAGGCACACTACATGTTTTTGTTAAATAAATGAATTCTCATAGTTCTGTGGAATCAATGTTTATTCTTTGCTTTTATTCTGTTTCCCTTCAATCAGAAGTCTCTATGTAGGACAACAATAAATAGGAGATAAGTCAGACATAATACAGATGTGGACATAATCAGTAAGCTGACAGAAACAATTAAATCCTGACTCAGAAGATGACCCTCTAACCGCTTTTGAGAGAAACTAGAGCCATTAGACAAGAATTTCCTTCATATTCCATTCCTAAGCTTGTAAATTAACCTCCATAACTTTCCTTTCTTCTGTCTTTCCTGTTGAAAAAAAGTGCTGCTACTTCTGTTTGAGGTAACCCTTCCATGTGAGTTCTGGATCCAATGCTATCCAGTTTTCTTCTGGGATCTTGGTTGATTGATTAACCCTCCTCTCTCTTGTATCTGCAATCACTTCCTCTCTATTTATTGTTTTTCACCAGCATTTTAACATACTCAAGACACATCTTTAGAACACAGCCTTTTAAATCCTTTTTCTCCCATCCCAGGCAGCTCCCTCTTTGGAAGTGTTGCCTACACTTCTGTCTCTGCTTCATCTACTCACTCCCCCAATCTACTGCAGTCCAGTTTCTGTTCCATTGCTCTAATCAAGGCCGTGAATAGCCTACTTGATGTTAAGTCCAATAATGCTTCTTAATCTTTTTTTTAACATTTTTATTGATTTATAATCATTTTACAATATTGTGTCAAATTCCAGTGTTCAGCACAATTTTTCAGTCATTCATGGACATATACATACTCATTGTCACATTTTTTTCTCTGTGATTTATCATAACATTTTGTGTATATTTCCCTGTGCTATACAGTGTAATCTTATTTATCTATTCTACAATTTTGAAATCTGAGTCTATCCCTTCGCACCCTCCCCCCCCAGCAACCACAAGTCTGTATTCTCTGTCTGTGAGTCTATTTCTGTCCTGTATTTACGCTTTGTTTTTGTTTGTTTGTTTGTTTTTGTTTTTGTTTTTTAGATTCCACATATGAGTGATCTCATACGGTATTTTTCTTTCTCTTTCTTGCTTACTTCACTTAGAATGACATTCTCCAGGAGCATCCATGTTGCTGCAAATGGCATTATGTTGTTGGTTTTTATGGCTGAGTAGTATTCCATTGTATAAATATACCACATCTTCTTTATCTAGTCATCTGTTGATGGGCATTTAGGTTGTTTCCATGTCTTGGCTATTGTAAATAGTGCTGCTATGAACATTGGAGTGCAGGTGTCATCCTGAAGTAGATTTCCTTCTGGATACAAGCCCAGGTGTGTAAAACTAGAAGACAACCTACGGAATGGGAGAAAATTTTTGCAACCGACAAAGGCTTGATCTCCAAATATATATAAGCAGCTCATACGACTCAATAAGAAAAAAATAAACAACCCAATCCAAAATGGGCAGAAGACCTAAACAAGCAATTCTCCAAGGAAGACATACAAATGATCAAAAACCACATGAAAAAATGCTCAATATCACTAATTATCAGAGAAATGCAAATCAAAACTACAATGAGGTATCACCTCACACCAGTCAGAATGGCCATCATTTAAAAATCCACAAATGACAAATGCTGGAGAGGCTGTGGAGAAAGGGGAACCGTCCTACACTGCTGGTGGGAATGCAGTTTGGTGCAGCCACTATGGAAAACAGTGTGGAGATTCCTCAAAAGACTAGGAATAGACTTACCATATGACCCAGGAATGCTTCTTAATCTTTATCTTTCTTGGTCTCTTGACAGCATTATCTGTATCACTCTTCTGGAAAGATTCTCTTACATTCATTCACACAATTGCAGTCTTAGTTCTCCTGTGACGTCTGTGGCTACTCTGAGTCCTTTTTGCTTCTATCCCGAAAATATCAATGTATCATGGAGAATCAGTTCCGTACTATCATCGTTACTTATGCTGTGTACACTACCCAGGTGATCTCACTCACTCTTTTAGATTTATTTCCAACTATTGATAGAATAGTATTTTGATGATTCCCAAATCCAAATTGATTTCTTCTACTCAGATATCGCCTGAGTATCAACTTTATATATCCATCTACCTACTTGCTATATCTATTTGGATATTTCATAAGGCACTCAACATGTAAAAGAATGGATTGGTCATCTTCCTCAGCAAACCAGAATCCTTTTTTATGTTCCCCCAGTGAATGCAGCTACCTACTAGATAAGCCAAACTCAAGCCTGAAAGTTATTTTTGATTTCTTCCTATCTGTTGCCCCCAGCATCCACTCAGTCTCCATGTCCTATTGAGTCTAAGTTCTTAAATTCTCAGAAATCCATCTACCATCTCTCTTTCTCTTCCCACCATCTCAGGTTAAGCTATTATCTTCTCAGGGATGGATTCCTGGAACAGATGTCTTACTGGTTTCCCTATCGCTATCCTGAAGCTTCCAATCTGTTCTCTGCATTGATACCAGATTGTTCTTTCTAAAACATTCTCCTTTAAAAAGACTTCTAGTGGTTTCCCTTTGGTGTCAGCATGTTTATAAAGCCCTGTGTGGGCTTACTCATGACTGTCTTCTCTCATGAAATTCCATCTTGTACTTCATATTGCAGCAGCCAGAGTTTCTTCTGGAATGTGCTATGCACTATCCCCATCATCCTCACTCCCTTTGCTAGGGCAGCAACATCTCCTGGGCTCAACTTGGAGCTTCTACCCGGAATAGATATCAGAGTATATAGGTTGCAAGCAAGAGAAACAGACTCTGACTTATATACTAAGAAGAAATTGTTTGGAAGGGCACAGAGTAGTGCAAAGAATCAGATGAAGGGCTAAAATCTCAGGCTTGGGAGGGACAGAAATGAAAGCAGCACCAGGAATTTAAGTGGTAGGAGCCAGTGTACTGTCTCTTTAAGGTTCTGCCATTGGAAAAACTCCAATTACTTTTGATCTTGTATCACCCTACTCAGGATTAGTATTTCTGGGGAAAACGTGTGACAGTTGGTCTAGCTGGGGTCACAGATCCACCCCCTGAGCAGAGGA
The DNA here is from genome assembly GCF_048564905.1 of Vicugna pacos. Classification (NCBI taxonomy): domain Eukaryota; kingdom Metazoa; phylum Chordata; class Mammalia; order Artiodactyla; family Camelidae; genus Vicugna; species Vicugna pacos. The sequence goes on from NC_132990.1 coordinate 43,850,751, forward strand.
CTGCCCTCAGTAGTTAATGGGACAGTTCCCCAACTGCAGGGACATAGAAGAATTTTCCAAAGGAAAATTAGGTCCTAGTACTCAAGGAGAGAGGAAAGGATGCTGTGCAGGCAAGAACAGTAGACCACCCCTGTTGCAGCGATTTCTGACCCCTCAGATTTGAATTAGGTGGCCTTGCCATGCACTCACCAAATTGTCACTTGTCTTTTCCCTTTTTATAATGATCAGTGGACTTCTTACTTGTTTGTTCTCCCACTGGATAGTTGGCTTTGTTAATACAGTGACTGGCACTTAGCAGATAATCCATAGACATTTATTTCCTATAGGATGGAAAGAATAAATATATTTAAGTAGATGTATGAAACGTGCTCGGAAATGGCTTTTGTGGCTGGCTGGTTTGTGTTACATAATTAAAAACAATGAAATTGGAAGTTTTGCAAGGATCATCAATGTCAAGGAAATACAAATCCACACACACATAATGTGTGGAATCTAAACTTCTTGAGGGCAGAGGAATTTTTTTTTTAATTTTTCACGTTATGTCTCATAAGCTTTGTGTGGAATTTACACAAAGAATTCTCTGGATAGGTGTTTATTGAATTAAGGCTTTTCATGGTCATTTCTTCTGTGTTTCTCTCGTAATGTTAATGTCAAACATATCCTAATGCTTCTTTTCTTTTTCCTTTGTGTGCATGTGCTGTTTCAGTTTTTAATACCACTAATGACTTTGAAATGGGACATTGACTCAGAATTAGTGACAATCAAATGTTAATGGCCCTTGCCTCCGTGGCTTATCAGCACCTCATCTTAGCTGATCATTAGTTCCCAGAAAATAAGCTGGATCAGGCTTTCCCAAGATGTGGCCATTTAGAAAAGGTTCCTGATTGTCATGGAGACCTCTCACTCATCTTTCATTGCTTTTTCTATTTTTACATCTTCTTGGCTTAGGCTTTTGATCGAATGGGGGAGCAATCTATGCTAGTGACAATGGGTAGTTAATGAGAGGAGTAAATAAAAACGAAGAGAAAGTATTGAAACTGAATTCACATACGCCATAATAAAATTATGAAACTTAATTGCCAGAAACGACCTTAGAGATTATCTAATTAAACCCCATCATTTCTTATTTCGTAAGTGAGGAAACTGAGACCCAGGGAGGCTGTGACTGTCCCAAGGTCTGTAAAAGACAAAAATAAACCATATGGAAATATAGTTTGCTTCTCCAAGCATTTCTAAATCCTTTCTGTTACTGGGCCTCCCACAATAGACTCATCTTGTTGAATCAGTTTGCAGAAAAAATGTGAGTGAGTGAAAGTGATCAAAATTTCATTAATGCAAAAACCACTGGTACATCTTGTACTTCTTGATCTGTGACGTTCTGGAGATTGTCATCTTCAAAAGACAATAGAAAAGAAGAAAATCAAAGAGACAAAAAATTGGAAATGACACATTGGGATCAGCCAATATGCCTTTTCTCCTGGAAATATTCTGTGAACCCAATTATGATTCATCAAACCAGGGTTTAGCAAGGAGTCAGCTAGAGAGATGCTGAATTCCTTCTTGTTGGAGAGATTTAAGTAATCCTTAATCTGTTTGCCTTGCATCGATTTATAATGTACTATTTCTGGATCTGTTTGCCCTCAGCTTCATTCTTGTTCTTCTCTGCTCTGTTCTGTATCATAGACAGTAGACCACTTTCGGGTTGCTTTTTCCAGCCTTTCTTGTTAACTAGACAGGGTTTCCTGGACCTGGCTCTTGCCAGTGTGTGAGCACCTATTGTTAAATGTTCAGAATCCTGTGAACTGGTTGTTTTTTTTTTTTTGACATTTTTTATTGATTTATAATCATTTTACAATGTTGTGTCAAATTCCAGTGTTCAGCACAATTTTTCAGTCATTCATGGACATATACACACTCATTGTCACATTTTTTTCTCTGTGATTTATCATAACATTTTGTGTATATTTCCCTGTGCTATACAGTGTAATCTTGTTTATCTATTCTACAATTTTGAAATCCCAGTCTATCCCTTCCCACCCTCCACCCCCCTGGTAACCACAAGTCTGTATTCTCTGTCCATGAGTCTATTTCTGTCCTGTATTTATGCTTTGTTTTTGTTTGTTTTTGTTTTTTAGATTCCACATATGAGCGATCTCATATGGTATTTTTCTTTCTCTTTCTGGCTTACATCACTTAGAATGACATTCTCTAGGAGCATCCATGTTGCTGCAAATGGCGTTATATTGTCGGTTTTTATGGCTGAGTAGTATTCCACTGTATAAATATACCACCTCTTCTTTATCCAGTCATCTGTTGATGGACATTTAGGCTGTTTCCATGTTTTGGCTATTTTAAGTAGTGCTGCTATGAACATTGGAGTGCAGGTGTCATCCTGAAGTAGATTTCCTTCTGGATACAAGCCCAGGAGTGGGATTCCTGGGTCATATGGTAAGTCTATTCCTAGTCTTTTGAGGAATCTCCACACTGTTTTCCATAGTGGCTGCACCAAACTGCATTCCCACCAGCAGTGTAGGACGGTTCCCCTTTCTCCACAGCCTCTCCAGCATTTGTCATTTGTGGATTTTTGAATGATGGCCATTCTGACTGGTGTGAGGTGATACCTCATTGTAGTTTTGATTTGCATTTCTCTGATAATTAGTGATATTGAGCATTTTTTCATGTGGTTTTTGATCATTTGTATGTCTTCCTTGGAGAATTGCTTGTTTAGGTCTTCTGCCCATTTTTGGATTGGATTATTTTTTTCTTATTGAGTCGTATGAGCTGCTTGTATATTCTGGAGATCAAGCCTTTGTCGGTTTCACTTGCAAAAATTTTCTTCCATTCCTTAGGTTTTCTTCTTGTTTTATTTCTGGTTTCCTTTGCTCTGCAGAAGCTTGTAGGTTTCATTAGGTCCCATTTGTTTATTCTTGCTTTTATTTCTTCTAGGAGAAAATTTTTAAAATGTATGTCAGATAATGTTTTGTCTATGTTTTCCTCTAGGAGGTTTATTGTATCTTGTCTTATGTTTAAGTCTTTAATCCATTTTGAGTTGATTTTTGTATATGGTGTAAGGGTGTGTTCTAGCTTCATTGTTTTACATGCTGCTGTCCAGTTTTCCCAACACCATTTGCTGAAGAGACTGTCTTTATTCCATTGTATATTCTTGCCTCCTTTGTCGAAGATTAGTTGACCAAAGGTTTGTGGGTTCATTTCTGGGCTCTCTATTCTGTTCCATTGGTCCATATGTCTGTTTTGGTACCAATACCATGCTGTCTTGATGACTGTAGCTCTATAGTATTGTCTGAAGTCTGGGAGAGTTATTCCTCCAGCCTCTTTCTTTCTCTTCAGTAATGCTTTAGCAATTCTAGGTCTTTGATGGTTCCATATAAATTTTATTATGATTTGTTCTAGTTCTGTGAAATATGTCCTGGGTAATTGGATGGGGATTGCATTAAATCTGTAGATTGCCTTGGGCAGTGTGACCATTTTAACAATATTGATTCTTCCAATCCAAGAGCATGGAATATCTTTCCATTTTTTAAAGTCTTCTTTAATTTCCTTCATCAATGGTTTATAGTTTTCTGTGTATAATTCTTTCACCTCCTTGGTTAGGTTTATTTCCAGATATTTTATTACTTTGGGTGCTATTTTAAAGGGGATTGTTTCTTTACTTTCTTTTTCTATTGATTTATTGTTAGTGTAAAGAAATGCAACTGATTTTTGAACATTAATTTTGTAGCCTGCTACCTTGCTGAATTCTTCAATCAGCTCTAGTAGCTTTTGTGTGGACCTTTTAGGGTTTTCTATATATAGTAACATGTCATCAGCATATAATGACACTTTTACCTCTTCTTTTCCAATTTGGATCCCTTTTATTTCTTTCTCTTGCCTGATTGCTGTGGCTAGGACTTCCAGGACTATGTTGAATAGGAGTGGTGATAGTGGACTGAACTGGTTGTTAACACCAGTTCTCATCATTGTTAAATGTTAAATTATCAAAACCTTATGGTTAAATTATATTTAAAAGCAAAGATAATTTATATCCCACAAATCATTATTTTCTAAGTATTTTACTATTTCTTTTTGGCTGTCTTTGCTCTTCAGGTTATTTATGGTATTATATCCATATGCAGGAAACACTATAATGATGTATGATTCACATTCAGTGATTTGTATGAGTCACAAAAATTGGCCAGGTGAGAGTATATAAACTATAGAAATTCACAAATGCCACAAGTCAGGTTGGTGTTTGTTTGTTTTTTTGAGAATCAGTTGTTAAATTCCTCTTTTCTAGCTGCATTTGGCTAATGGGAGGCACCTCAGGGAGTTTGGTTGGTGAGTGGAACGGAGAAGTCAGGGCTTTTCATCTTTACTTCTGTGGCCGGACATCTCCTTTGCTGCCTCAGGTTGTACTACTCTTGGAGGATGATGGTGGCTTCCTACTGTTGTTGATCTCGGAGTTCCTTCACTGTCTGCCACTTGCCATTGAGTTTTTCAGCTCTTCCGTCCTCAATGTAACTGATTCCCTGCATTAAATTCCTTCTGCTTGAGATACTTAGAATGGCTTCCTTTTTCCCTATGAGATTTTGTTACAGATAGCAAATTTATTTAAACAGATGTCTTTTGTTTTCAGTAGCATAGTAATGTCAGATTTTAGCTAATTACAAATAATCTGCTGCATTAGACACAGAAGTCCTCTCTTTATTCAGGTGAAAACCTAAAGACCCAGAGAGGCTAAGCAGTTCATCCAAGGACCACAGTAAGTTGATGAACGTTAACATGTGCTTCCCCAGCATGTGCTAAGATTTGTGAGCCACACGTTGATATTTTGAACTAGGGCTGATATGAAGTGTATTAGAATTGCTGAATTCTTCCAGTACTTTTTTGAGACGTAATTTTTTCCCTCCACTAAAGTAAATGCAAATAAACCAGAATCAGTTTTTGACTTGAAAGCTCCAATGCTGTTTTTCTTTAATTTTTTTTGTTTTGCTTTATTTATTTGCTTATGGTTCCTAAATGATCCCCAGAATGGGAAATTGGGTAAAATATGCATGATTTAAAAATATTGAATTGATATTTGAAAATTGAATTGACTGTTAGCCAGCTGTTTTGCTGTCTTACAGCAGTAGTCTATTGCCTATACAGCTGCTGTGCCTGGCTACTCTATTTATGAAGGTCCATTAACTTATCATTTCATATATTGACCAAATCCATATGTGGGACACAGAAGGAGGCAGGTGCTGGGGAAAGACAGTTTCTTCCTTTCCTTATGGAATAATAAAGAGAGAATGGATTTCATTCAGGGAATGACTGAATGGTTTCATATTTCATATCATAAGGAAGCACTGATTTTAAAATTCTGCTGAATTGGCTTAGATTATAAACACTGCTCATGTTAACTTTATATCTTCTAGGTCTCTGTTAGTGCTCTGCTATTAAAATATGAAAGAGAGAGAACACTGATTAAATTTGCCTACATGGATACATTTACATTAATGCATGATGATTAATTATAAGTTAATGCGCTCATTCACAAAAACATTTTAAGGTGGTATGATGATAATGCTGCATTGATAACCCTGCACAGCCCCTTATGAGCATGATCAAAAGCCAGATGTGAGGCAATGTAACATACTGGAGTGGCGTGCTGGCAAGCCAGGCTTTTTCTACAAGTGTCATACTCACCTTTGACCACAAGATGCCGCTCAATAATCCATTATGATTTCGGTCTTTTGTTACCAGCCAGACGACATTTCCATTTATTTTACATGCTCTCCAATTACATATTAAAACTCCTAGTGGGTGGGTTGAGGGAGGAGGATACTCTTACCCTGAAGGCACTTTTTAACTCATGTGTGGGAAATTGATGAATAATTTCTTGAAGATATACAAATTCAGGCTGAGAGTTCAGACACTGTAGAATTGTTGCATCCTCAGTTTCTGTGCTTGTATGTGTACATGGCCCCCCCCGCCCTGCCACCCACCCAATCTTTTCTATTTAGTCACCAGAACCATCTGCCCCCAAATGAAATAATTTCCTGCTGGCCCCTGCTAGCAACGTGCAAAACAACCTATTTATGTAACTATTCAAAATGTGAAGGAATTACCTTAAAATGAAAACACTAAGTCAGTTTTCTGCATTTCAGGCAGCAATTAAGTAGTCACAACATGGCAGTCCATGGATGAAAGCTCCAGAAATTATAGTTTGCAAAGGTAATCACTGGAGGAAGATAATTTTATTTCCCAAGTTCTTGACTTAAGCTGGGGGGGAAAAATCATAGTGTGAAGATTCTCTTTGATCTAGATGGTTGTAGTCTTTAACGTTCACATCCAACTTGCCCCAGATTTAAACTTACAGTTTTATTTTTTGAGATAAGATAGAGGCAGAGCTTTTCTGTGTGATATTTTTGTGTGACTCATGGCTAAACAGACAAAGACCAATTACCATAAGACAAGAATGGCCACATGATGAAAAAGCATTCTCTGGAAGGTGGAAGGGGTCAGACTTAGGTAAACAGCAGCTACACAAGGAAATCTCCTCGATGAACATCTTATAGGAAGGTTCCTTTCCACTTTTCTGGTATTAATTTGGCAATGACAGAGCTGATCTAATACCTGGATAAAATTGACTCCTTAGGTGGTATGATTTTGGTGATGTCAAAAAATAACCATGAATATAATGAGTCCTTAGCAGTCACTTTCATTTTAGTATGAGTCGGTTTTCAGATACTTCGGTGTCTGTTGACCAGGCACAGGGTTTTAGGAGATGAAAATGGATGATCAGTGAATGACGAGAGGAGAGAGAATAAGCAGCAGGAATGGGGCAAGAATGACCTGTAAGTGGACATAAGGGGATACTCTAGAAGTCCCACCTGTGCACTGTTTTTCCTGATATTCATGCATAGGACTGGGTCAACTTGGTGCTGAGAACATCTAGTTAAGGCAGTGAAAAATCAATGGAGAGGCTGATTCCCTGCTGAGTCCTCCGAGCCAGCTTTCCCATTTCACATCATTTTATAGCGAGAATACCTGGTTCCTTATATCAATGACAGACACATCACTTAACTGTCTTCATTCTCATTCGTTTGTTCATTCTTGTAAATCACCCATTCAACAACTATTCGTCGTGTGCTTACTGTGTATGAGGTACTGGGTGAGGAACTGCAGATGTGAAGACAAAAAAAAACCTTTAAATTGTCAAATCTACGAGAAGAAATTCACTGGAACTGTTACGCAGAAAAACTTGTATTTGTTTTTTTTTTGTTTTCTTAAAGATATTCTAACTCAAATACTGGAAATGTTAAATTTGGCTTGATTTGGTATAAGGCTTTATTATGAAAATGTGACAGCGGAAGAAAGTAGCTTCTTTAAACCAGTGGTTTTCAAATGTTCATGTGCATAGAGAATCCCCTGTGAATTTGGTTAAAATACAGATTCTGATTCAGTAGGTCTAGCGTGACACTTGAAACAGCATTTCTGTCAAGCTCTTGGGTGATGCTGCTGGTTTGGGACCACACTTGGAGTAACAAGGCTTTAGCTGAACCATTGGCGGGATAATTAGATGCTCAGAAAGGGAGAGGTTTCTCACAGTGAAATGAGCTTCTCACATCAGAGCAGGAGGGGAGAAAAGATGCCAAGACAAGCCTCAGTAAGAGTAGGACAGGGAGGACCTACACATGAAGAATCATTACCTGCCATCCGACTCTCACCACCTGATGGTTTTCGGGATCAGACAGATGCCCTGCACACTAGGAAACAGGTTTGCTCCTAGGAGGGGTACAGATCATCACCCTGCATCACTGTTTTGAAACATCACAACCGAAATGGCTTTGATGTTCCTAAAAGATGAAGAAGACGAAAAGGCACTGCTTTTGAAGGGAAAAATAGTTTTCCGATAACCCCCATTAACTACAGGGGTCATTGTGGGCAAAATGAATGGGATTAGAAATCTGCTAAAAGCTGCAGTCTATGGTACACTGTGACGGACAAGCCTTTCGCTGAGTAGTTACAAATGGGACTAATGGTTTAAACTTGTTAGTCATTGTCAGAGGCTCTGATCCTTGAGTCAGCCATAGAAGCTATGGCAGAAATCGATAAGGCACCACTTTCTGCAGTGAACTGCTAGACCATATAGATTGCCTGGAGGGAAATGCTGAGTTCCCTCACAGGCTGCCAGATGAAAGCAGGCAGCTAAATATCCAGGAAGATTGACCACACTGCTCGGGGGCAATTAGGCCTTTCACCACTTTGAACGATGATTATAAGTGGAGAGAGGATTGGTAGAGTGAGGGAGGACAGCTCAGCGCAACAAATCGGAAGCCATTTTGGGGGAGCCGTGTCAGTTTCATAAGGGCAGTTTTTTTACCCCTTTCCCTTGTTCAGATTGTTACACGATGAATGTTCTGGGGCTGCTGCTTTTCTCTCCTTTTTCCTTTTCCTTTATTTTTTCTTGAGAAGCTGTGGAGGGGACGATAGGCAGCGAGAGCAACACTTGGTTGATGATAAACTGTAAACTGCAGCTTAACTCCATTAATCCGTCCAATCCCTGAAGCCTGGGGCCCAAGAGCGTGTCGGAGGAGGGCTTCCTGTTGGGCGCATTTCAAGACAATCACATCCCATTGTTCAGTGCCTTTCTGGGTAGAGAGCCCTGTGAGGGTGCCAGAATCATCAGCGAAAGAAAGTGCATGTTCGCACACAATTATGGACAAACTGCAGACTATCAGCAGGCTGCAAGGGGCGAGGTGCTGGGGCCCATTTGGCAGGGGCTCTGCTTTGGAGCGGAGCCCCGAATCTGATGCACGCAAAGCTGCACCCGGCATTGTAACTGCACGCGGCCAAGTGCTCCGTGGCCGCCTGGGCTGCGGGAAGCCCAGATGGGCAAGAGGGAAGGAACTATAGATGTGTAAGGCTTGTCTTGGTGCTCAGTGGAAAGGCAGGACAGCTCGCTCGTAGTGAAGAGTTTCTGGCCTTTTTCCACTTCGTCAACTTGGCATTTCTGTTCCGATTTCAGCGAGGAGTGTATTACCTCTCCATGGCTCTAGTTGTTGAATTCCATTCTCTATTATTGGCTTCATGACTGATTCGTTAAAAAAATTTTTTTTTTCATTTTTCTTACTAGGTTCTGGCTCCTATTTTACTGTTGACTTTGTTATACTATAAACAATGTTCTGCTAAGTATTGTTTAACTCTCAAGAGGTTGGGAAGGCAAGACGCTGTGGGAATAATTCCAAATTGCTACTCTGTGGGAGGGCTGTCAATCAAATGTTCTGGACCATTTCATCACCCTAGTGAATCCTGCTGTTGGTGCAGAGCGTTGAAAAGTCTACTTTTCAAGTTGGCTTGGCTGCTGGTAACTGGGGAGAGGTTTGCATTTTGTGGACCAAGAATTAAAATGCTCATTTTCATTAGAAGACGAGAGGACACTTGGAGGGCATGAAAGCTGTGAATCCTTAAAGGAGGTGATTCCTTCTGTGGGAGAGCGATTCAGGAGAACTCCCTTTTGTTGCTGTTTTCTATTGTATGAAGACAGGGGCTCAGGCTTTAAAGGGGTGAGATAATCGGTCATTTCTTTACTCATCATCAATACACCAGACATCCATGGACCCATCACCCACGCTTAGAAACTTCAGCCCAGATGTCTCCCAGGCAGACAGGAAACTTGATGTTACCTACTTGGGATCCCACAAGGACGGATCAGCCACGTATGAAAACAGAGATGAATTATAACTGCTACCCAAATCGTAATCCCAATCATAAGTGAAATAAAATGAAGAAGTATATTTGATTTGGAAAATTCTTTTATAAAATAGGTGAATATGACCTTTCTCCACCTCTTTTATGGTGTGAAATCAGAATTCTTTCTACAAATTAAGTACATTTAAAAGGAGATACTAATTCTTAGGCAAGCAAGGAATTACTAGTTGCTTCCAGAAAAAAAAAAACAAAACTTAGTAATCAGAGAACAGTTAGGTCCTGGGAGAATTTGTAGAATCCAGAAAATGCAGTCTTTGGAAGACAGTTGCTTTAATAATACTGCTTTTAGTTATGGTTCTTCTTAAATCATAAATCTAGATCACTGGGCTGTGAGGTGGGAGAAGTGAATTCTAGTTCTGATTGTGCCCTGGGGCAGTGCAGTAAGCTAGTGCCTCCTTGCCCCTCTTTCTCTACCCATAAAGTGGAGGACTTCACTAATGAAGCCCAGGGTCCTGTGGTCAGCAGAATAACTTCCCCTCCACCCCCAAAAGAGTCCACATCCATCCCGGGAACCTGTATGTTAGGCTATGGGGTCAAAGAGACTTTGCAGATATGATTAAGTTAAGGATCTTAAAGTAGGGAGATTATCCTGGATTATTTGGGTGAGCCCAGTGTAATCACAAGGGTCCTTAAAAGATGGAAGAGTGAGGAAAAAGAGTCAGAGAGGGAGAGGTGACAAGAGAAGCAAGGTTGGAGTGATGCAAGGTGAGAAGGATCAATCTGTCATTGGTGGCTTTGAGGACAGACAGAGGCCGTGAGCCAAGGAATGTGGGCAGCTCCTGGAAGCTGGAAATAGCAAAGAATGACTTTGTCCCTAGAGTCTCTGGAAGGGATGCAGCCCCGCCAATGCCTTGATTTTAGCCCAGTGAGACCCATCTTGCACTTCTGACCTCCAGAGCTGTACGATACTGAATTTGTGTTGCTTTCAAGCTACTAAATGTTTGGGAATTTGTCACAGTGGCAAGAGGAAACTACTGTAGATCCCTTTCAGCAATCACTTTCCACGAAACAAAGAACATGTGGTGTGTGGAGTGTCACTGGAAAATTCCAGGTCAGGTAGTGATATGCACTAAACAAGAGCTACTGACAACAATTTGAGTGTGAAATCTGTGGCCCTGCTGAAGATAAGGCCTGCAAGAGCAGAACCAGTTAGGAGGGAAGACAAGATACCCATGAAGAAGGAGAACGATAGGAAAGATGTTTGTGGAGGAAGAAGCAAACTTGAGCATATGCTTAAACTTGAGGCATTTGCAACAGCTTTAAGTAAATTTTCTTTTTCTTTGATTGGCAGAGTAGAGACTGTTGACAGACACGGCTTTAGCAGGAATAGAATCTTAGAATTAGAAAGGGCCATTGAGATTGATGTGCTTGTGATGAGTGTCAGCACACACTCTGCAGCATCCCTGGAACACCTTAAAGTACAAGTAGAGAAAAGGCCCTCACCACTTTGTGGAACAGCGCGTCTATTACTGGGCAGCCTGACTTCTTAAATAACTTCTACTGCATGAAACCTGTTCTTCTCATCCTGTCCACACTTTGATCTTCATTCCTTTTTATGTGGATTTTTGGTGCTCAGAAAATCTGTTAGTAAAGGGGAGGTGGGCGTGGGCTTTGGGGCAAAGTTCAGAACTAGACAGAGATGGATCAAAACCCTAAATCATTAGCATATTGATACAGGCATTGATATGGGGATTGAAAAGTACTGAAAAGACTAAAATAGATCTGAAGTATTCTACTGGCATTTTTACTGCTCGATTCCCAGTGCTACCAACAGAGTTAGATCATGGTAGGCACTTAATAAATATTTGCTGATTCATGGAATATATTTTGTTAACGACAATGAAGGACACCAGTAGTAAGTACATTAGAAACGAAAAAACAACCTGAATAATCAGTTCAGATTTATTAAACTGGGAACAAGGCATACCTGAAATATAATAATAGCTTTTGCTTTTTGTGTGTGTGTGTGTGATTTGTAAGTGTGCAAGTCATACCTTGTTAATATCTTCAAGGGGACTGTCTATTTTCCACTGGACTGTATGTGGTATGCGGAACTCCTTGTATGTTTTCCTTGAAGAAACTCGTGAGGTCACCAGGAGGCTGTTGCCTCTTACTGAAGGGTATCCAGCACTTTTTCCTCCACATGAAGTCATGTGCGCAGCTGTAACCTCCCAGTGACACAGGATATGGAGGTTACATTGGGCATTGAACAATTAATCAGCGTTACGGCATAACAGCTCAAATATGGAAATTCTAAAGGTCCTGCATGTTGATAAATGGCCAGTTTATGCTAAAATCCATCAAGTGTGTTGGGGCATTTGGAACTATCACTGCACAATCATGACATGGTCATTATCAGACCGCAGATCGTCCGAAGAAATGACATGCCTCAGGAAGCAAGATTTGCCTGCAGAGCCTGCCTCTTTCTAAACTCAGCGTGAGGCCAGCTTGCTGTAAACGAAGCCATACAGCATGTAGATTAGCTCGTGTGTGGCAGCTGCATGGCGGAAAGCAATTATAACACAGAGGCAACTCCACCCGCAGGAACTAGCACCTCCTGAAATATGATCACCTCCGCTTCTCGACAGAGGGAGATGCCAAACTGAAATACACACACAGCCATAATGGAAGAGACCTGCATATATTAGAGCAGGGAGGAGAGGCGCTGGGGTGGGAGCTAAGCCCTTGGCAGGGGCCGTGGTTGAAAACTCTTTTAGCTCCTCTGACTCTGAAATAGGATTCTTTTTACTGATACTGCAGTCCACTATTTACTCTGTGTACTGTGAGGGGTATTAAAGTGAGGGCATTATGGGTTTTCTTTTTGTTGATGGTACTATACATGGCAATTTCTTTCTCTGCATTGGCCTACCCTCTTCCTAGAGGGCCCTTTTCTCAGAAATGAGTGGGCATTGGGCCAGGGGGGTAGGCTGCATGGATTGGATGATGGATTGACACTGGACTCAGGCTGGACCAACTCAACTCTGCTACCCGCCTCCCCCAGTTTAAAGCCTTGTTCAGTATTAAAAAAATACGGTGATGAGCCTGGATGCCCATTTCTGCCATGTGCTCAATGAAGCAGGAGAGGCCAGTCTGCAGAGGGAGGAGGAGCCCATTAGATAACACAGACACATGGACCACGAATAACATAGTCTGAAAGAGATCGTTCAGTCAGCTTCTGACTTTCCTCGTTAGTCTCTTGTGAAGTCCTGCTATAATTTCTGCTGGTTTCTATGAGATATTCGTGTATCCTTCCATAAATGACCCCTTTCTTGAGTCTACTTTGAGTGGCTTTCTGTTTCTGAGACTGATTAAATGACAACCCTCCATCCCCTGCTTCTCTGCACAGTTTTGGCTGGGCACTTACCATGTCCCCAGGTGTGTTTTGGTGATTTAGGAATATCATCTTATTAAATGCTTTCACCAATACTCTAGGCAGATATGGTTATTTCATTTTTTTCATGAGGAAATAGACTTGGAAAGATTAGATAATATCTCCAAAGTCACACAGTTGATAAGTGGGGGAAGTGGTGATTTCTATTGAACTTACATTTGCATCAAAATTGATTTTACATTTTCTGTGAAATCATTAAACCACCTACTATATAGTAAATGATTTATGCTATAATTTGAGAACAGAATCTATGTTGAATTACTGAATCAACTTGGGAATATGACTAGAAACCAAATCATCTTTATTTGAAAAGCTAACATTACCAATGTGTACTTGAGGGTTGAAAACTTGCATAAGCCTTAAAGAAGGTAGGCTGTGTATAAGGATCTTCCTGGAGTAGAGAGAAGGGGTAATGGTTTTACAAGTATCATCCAGACTCTTGATAGCTTGCTGACGTATCGTCTCTGTGATGCCAAAGAGGGTTAAAGGCCACTGGGTATTAGTGAATTGTTCTTCTTAGCCTCTTTTAGGGAGGAGATAATCAGATAATTAGATTAACATTATTTTATGTAAATCAAAATGTTCTGATACTCTTCTTTCCTGGCTTCATATTTCTTTTGAGCATAAGGAAATAAACACATCCCTTAATTTGTAACAGTTAGGATCTTTGTCCTCTTTAATTTTTATTTTGCCTTTTTTCCTTGATTTTAGCTTTCTTGACCATGATGTTTAAAGTCATTCATGACCTGGCCACAGTCAGGGTCTCCTTTGTGGCCGTTACTGACCCCACATATTCAATGTTCCAGCCAAACTGAACTGCCTACAGTTCTCAGACATCCGTGTGCTTGGTCTACCTTGACTGGTACTTCCTGCCTCTCAGCCCATGTCACTCCTCAGTCTAAACAAATAAATATTGCCCATCCTTCAAGACAGTTAAAATATTACTCCTTTGTAATGAGTCTTTCCTTGATTACCAGGGACTGCAAGTGACATCATCTCTTCTGAATGCCCATAAGATTCTAGCTGTACCACTCTTGTTTGTAAGACTCAAAACCTAGGTGTTTGGTAGTTTCTTCACGTGCCTTCTCATTACTGCACTATAAGCAGCTTGAAGGCAGGATGGATTTTGATCTCATCGGTCCATCCTCCGTACTACTCAGAGAGTACCTTTCATTAAATAAGTATTCAATATATACCTGCTAAACTGACAAATTCTTTCATGTGGGGTAATCTTAACGTAGTTCTGATCTGGTATTTACATTTGTCTCCTGAAATACTAAGATATAGTGTACACATTTGTCACATTTAGTACATTTTTGTTTTATTACATATGTGTTTATTTAGTGAATGAAGGAGGACAGTCATTGAAAAATGCTTTTAAGTAAGATTCTTGAGGGGGGAAAAAACTGAATTGCCTCTTTTTCAGGATCACCTGTTCTTTTTGATTATGTGGAAGCACTCTTGGTCAAACAGGTGGGGGCTGGATTCGATGGCCACTTTATTGATGTGATATGTGAACTGTGTTAGACAGGACAGCTCAGTGAAATCAGGATTCTGTCATCAAGAACAAAATATGTAATGGCCTTTGAAAGGCAACACCAGTATTTACCAGGAAGAGAACGAAGATATTCCTTTATCTAAATCAGTGATTCCTAACTGTAGGGTGTGGAAAGATGTAGGCAATTTTGCTCACCTCTCACCAGAGGACATTTTTGGTGGTCACAACTCAGGGGCAGGGGAGAGGTTGCTACTGGCTTCTGGTGAGTAGAAATTAGGGACCTCTGACAGTGCACAGGACAGACCCCTACAACAAAGAATTATCTGACTCCAAATGTCAATAGTGCTGAGGTTGGGAGTCTTTGACATGGATTCTCATAAGGGCCCTCCGGGGCTGACACATGGTCTAAAAATCTTACTGTTTATTCATAACATTGACTTGAGACATTAAGGACAAGTGTTCACATATAATATTTTATATGTGGAGGAATAATATACCAATGAATTATTATCCATTTAAACCATAGCAAATATATAATTGAATTACCTGCAGCCACTTAGCAAGACCCTAGGGAAGTGAATGTGATCTATAACAGAGTAGGTTCTGACAATGAGGCTGAAATCAAAGAAAGAATGAATCCAGGAGACCAACCTGTGGCAGGTACAGCCACGATTTCCTTTACTGAGTTCAGTTAAAAAAATGACCAAGGGTCAAGGAAAGGAAGAGAAATACTTGAGTGCCTATCACTGTAGCAGGGAACCCCCAAGAAACATTAATGTATTACAATACTTTTCCAGATGAGAACTTGGAGTTTTAGTAATGTTAAAAGAATGATTGAAAAAAAAATTATGTTTAAGAGAAAAAACGAGTTGCCTTCAAATTTTATAATAAGAGAATCATTTTGTCTCTTTAGATATTTTTTTTTCCATTTCTGAAGAAGTGAGAATTACTTGACCTCATCACTTAGGATGGATTTGAAATGTACCAGTTAGAATTTTGAGCTGGCTAGTTCAGTAAACAACACTTGTCCTGCTTCCTCTCCATTGTTCTACTTCCATGTATTATCCCTGAAATTATAGCTGATTCTGTATATCAATCTCAGACAATTAGAATATCATTTTCTTTCAAAACTGCAGTCATGCATTACTTATCTTGTATTCTGTACAGCTTCTAGCACAATGAGCTGCTCATGGTAGATATAATGAACATTTCTTGATATTTTTGGCTGACTGGCTTCCAATTCTCCTTTCTTTTGGGGGAGAATCCACAATTGTATTGAGATGGTGAACTCTGTCTCCCACCAAGAAAGCTGAAAGATTCATCCTTCAGCTTTCCCTGCCCTCTGGTCACTAAGGCAGAGTGCATGAGACCTAGAGCATCCTGATGCTCTCGTCTTGGATGTGGTACCACGGAGACCTGGGAAGTCAAGGATTCTAGATGGCGTAGTGACAGAATGGACGCTCTACGGGTCCTTAAGTCACTGCTTGGAGAAGAGTTCTTTAGGATAACCGTGTGACCCACACTGGACTCTGTGACGTATCAAGCCAGTAAGATTGCATTTGTTACTTGTTACTACAGCCTAGCCAAGTCTGTTCTGACTAATACGTCAGTGAAGAAGTATTTGTCAATCAGAATGCTTAAAAATAGTTACCCAGTCGGGTAGAGTGTGAAGAGCAAAGAACAGAAGTTGTATAGTCTGCCAGGACAGTTTGGAACTCCAATTCAACTACCTACTGATTGAGTGACTAGGTGTTAGTTGAAGGGAACATAGAGATTAGTACTAGGCAATGTTGTTTGTTTGTTTTGTTTTTTGATGCTTCAAAGAGGGAGGATATATAGGTCCAGGTAAACAAGTGAGATAAATCCCATTAAGGTCTTCCCAGCTACAAGACAACATATTCACCAAGAAACCTCATCTCATGTTGGTTTCCCAAAACTGCTTTTCTGTCTTTGTCTGGAAAGTATTCTATTGTATCTCTCACATAAAGTTATCTCTGGTGAATTTGGATGACACAAGCCTTTTTAAAAACTAGGCCTTATTCATGTCTTGATGAGCTGAAATGTTGTGCTTTAGCTCTGGCAGCTGAAAGTTAAAATTCCACAGATCACAGGTGACTTAGAGCTGTCCCTTTGCCCATCTGCCTCTCTCCTCTGCTTGCTGCGGGGCCCTCAGGTAGTTGCCCTGTTGATTTTCTAGATTCAGATGTTACTGACCGTTGCCCCCTCATTTTGCTGTCTCAAAGCAGCGTGATGGAAATTCAGTTTTAGGCGACTTGAAACTAGCATTTCACAGACATTATTATTCTTTTGGGCTAAAGAGCTCACTCTAATATAATGTCCAGACTTCCCACAATTATCACATTTCCTTTCCCTGCTGAGTATTCTGAAGCATTTTTGCTAAGTAGTTACAGAACCGCAGTGGAAATAGTCCTGGTCTCTGGTGGTCAGATTTGCAAAATTATCCCAAACCATTGTAAACTCTGTCCATGTGCTTCACATTTGCAGAAAGCCTACTGTTATGCCAAACAGGTAAGTGGGTTATTCTGGGGTGCCCTCTTTGCCATTAGTCTCACTACAGTGGGATTGTGGGCCCCTGGGCTTGAACTCCCAGCAGCTCTGACTGTTGCCTGCTGCCTCAGTGAATTTTATATTAGGAGGCAAATAAAACACTCAGCCGAGTGAAAGGAATTCATAATGTCGAGGCTTCCTAGGTTCAGGATGTGCTGTGCATTTTGCAGAAGAGGATCGCGGCTATCAGTATGTGATGAGTAATCTAGATAAATCACCCCTTTGCAGCACATCTGGCCTCCAGTTGGTTAAATTAGTGGTGTTCAGCTGTAGAACAGCAGCTGAACTAGAGCCTCGCCATTCTTACGCTTCTTACACATGCATAAATGCTAAGTGATGAACTTGGTAATGAATGGGAACCCCTCATTTCTGAGAGACTGGTAAGTCTGTAGTGTTTCCTGCTGAACATTAATTAGGATAGTGTAATAAAGCTTCAGAAATAGCCTTCCAAGCAAGATAGTTTAAATGTTTATAAAAGCTCTTTTTAATCTGAAAATGCTCTTCAAAGGTAATAAGGAAAAGCTTTTTCTTTCTTTTTTTTTTTTTTTTTCAGAATAAACACCTTTATTACAGGGGTTAAGGGAGGATTTATTTGCCTTTCCGGGCCTTGATCTTCCTCAGATACAACTCCAGCTCCTTGCCCTCTAGCACATAGCCATCTGCTCGGCCACACTGGCCCGGTCTTGAAGCGATGCATGCAAGAAGCTTGCCCTGCTGGAACTGCTCCTCTAGAAGACTGCTGATTTTGGAATTCTTTTTCCGTTCATCATATTTCTTTTGAATTTTCTTTGATCGTTTTTTGTTTAAGATCTCTTCCTCCTCAGGAGTCAAGCTTTTTCTTCTTAATTGGCATTTTAGTAAATTTCACAAATCTTTCCATTTTGTGCCTATTCTTACTACAACCATGGCCAAAGACATTGGCTGTCCAGCTTCCAGTCCCCCTTTATATCGGGGGAGAATCCACTGTTGTGTTGAGAGGCAGAACTCTCATGCAGTGTTGGGCTGTGTTAAGTCAGAACATGAGTGGCCCAGGTGGTGATGATTTCACCATGCTCTGAGCTTGCCAGGTCACTCTGGAAATGTGTTTATTTTTGAGTGCAACCCGTTAAGAGAAACACTGGAAAGATGAGCTGATTCAAAGAAATAGGCCCATAATAGTAAGAAATCTTAAAATCATGCCCCCAAAACAGTTGATGGAACTCGGAACAAAGGAAGGCTCAGGAGGTACTTGACGGCTGCCTTTGAATAAAGGAGAGGTCGTGTGGAGGCCTGGTCACCAGGAAGTAAAGGAGATGTGAGAAGCTCCTGAAGTCATGTGCCGAGTTGATGTATGTGGGAGCATTTATACACTGGGGTGAAGTAGGTCCATAGAATTAGCCAGGTTTTCAGAGTAAATGTCAACATGCTATGCTTCCTCTGTTTGGCTAAAGGGGGAATGACAGTGACCAATAACTCTAAGTTGCAAGGAGGCAAAATATGGCCATATCAGGAATATTTTAAAAATTTTGAGTTGTTTTGATATAGACTGGTCTGCTTCCAGCTGGGGTTAATTTTTTATCACTTGATATTGCTAAATTTCAGAGTTAGTAAGAATGATCTAGAGAAGATTGGTGCTTCAGGGCAGGCTTAGGTTAAACTCCTGTGGTTCATGTCAATTCTGAATTTCAGGGTTCCTGTAACTCATAGAAATTAATAATGTTTACATGCCATAAATGTAATCTGTGGTGTGGATCCCAATATCTGTATTTCTTATTGTCTTCCTGGCACTGATTTCTCCTGGCTTAAAATAAGCATATTTAGAAAAAGAGCCTCAACAAAAAACCTTCAAGTACTCAAGGGATTCCCTAATTACGTCTTAGTAAAGGATATTTAAAGTTTTTAATTAGCATATTTTACCTGAAAACTCTGACTATATGGGGAGACCTCAGAGGTGGTTGTTCTTCATCAAGTGTAAGAACTCTGGCTGAGAAAATGTATTTTCAATGACTCCGGTTGTTGTATGATTTATTGCTAAATTAGAAAGTATTAATAAAAGCTATCATTTGCTTTATTACTGTATATTTATGATTATATAGAATATGTGTTAGTTTATATTAAATATAATATGGAATATTATGCGCTAGAGGTAGAAACGAGTGCTTTATAAGTATATCTGACTTAATCTTTACTGTATTCGATGAAGATTGCTTTATCATTACCTTTATTTTATAAATATGGAAATGAAAAGTCTGTAGAAGTCACAGGACAAGTAACTGGGGCTAGGATTTGAGCTCAGCTTTGTTTGGTACCAGAGCCCTTGTCGTAATCATTCTTCTTTGCTGCCTCCCACATTTGCTGAATCGGAAAGCTGGTTGGATAATGAGCTGACTCTACTAAGACTGCGTGTGGCACGGGTTCATTTAGGTTGCGTGGTGGCTTTGTAATGTGTGGATTTCTCTAGGCTGAACCACGTTTCTGAGAATACCCTTTGCAGATGCGTCTGGTTCCAGTAGGTCATACGCGATGTCCTGGAGGGGGACCTGGAGGGTGGAAGTGGAGCACAGCCACGTTGCTGTTCACACGCAGCGTCACTTTATGCTGGCTCGCTTTGTTGGCAGAAAAGGGGCTTGCCGCTGCTCCCCTTCCCCGAGATCCTCCTTCAGCTCCTGCAGCTCCAGGGCCAAGTATACGTGCTTAGCTTTGTGACATGGCCTCCTGTCTCTTTCCAGCTTCTGCAGGACATTCATCCCATCAAGGTCACAGTAAGAACTTTTGGGGACTTTACATCATCCTTTTGGGGTTCCAGCTTACCCTTGATCTCCCCCGCCTTATTTCCTCCCCTGCCAACAGCTTTTCCTGCCAATGTCCCTCCTCAGTGTTTGCTACCCCTAAAGACAGTAGCCTTACAGACCGTGCTTAACCAGCCCCAAGTCCCTGTCAGGCATTCAGGGTTCAATCTTACTCATACTTTCTAGTGCTTCTCTGACTGAATTCTGAGTGACTGATATACGTACATCAGGGAATGATCTTGATTTGCAGATTGAAACTGGCACGTTTCCTATCTTCCATGGTTACAGACCTTATTTTTCTGGATCCTGGAAACATTGAGTACAACCTGTGAAACAGTAAATCTCTCTCTCTCTGTATTTCAACCCCAAGACAGAAGAAATATGAAGTGTAACAGAGTAGGAGGACAGTACAGACAGAAATGAACACTTCCAACTTAAGGCGGCAGCCTAGATAGAGCAGAGCTAGGCTGCCAGCTTCAAGTCCTGATTCTTTTGCAACTTACATGCTGTGTGATGCTGGGCAAGTTATTCACCCTCTCTGGGCCTTTCTCCTCATCTACTGAAATGAATAACATTAGTACCGACCTAATTTGGTGTGTGAAGATTGAATGAACCGACATATGCCAAGTGTTTAGAGTAGTATAAGCTTTATGTTAGAGTTTGCTGTTACTGTTACTATTTTACTACAGCAGAGGGAAGTGGCCTGCCCTTCTCTAGGAGTGTCTTGATTTCGTCCAACTTCTTAGGGAGTGAAAACCCATGTTGGAGGGCCTCTGTAGACTTTCTTCAGAACTCCCCTAGCTCAGCTCACCACTCACTTCTCTTGCCTTTGACTCTGTCTTGCCTCTTTTTTTAAATTTTTTTGAGGGGGTGGGTGGCAGGGGCAGTCAAGACAAGGAAGCAGGTGCACGAGGAAGACAGCAGGAGTATGGGGGGTAAGAGACAAGGAGTATGGGGAGTAAGAGACAAGAAATTAAAGAGTTTCAATTAACTGCTTTCCTTACATCAAGGCTTGTAATAATCTAAAGAGAATAGGGGACATGACATACCAGGGGAAAATACTTACCTCACACCAGTGGCAGGCCTCTCAGCAACCACGGTCTGGGTAGAGCTCATAGATTCTAACCGTGTGTGCTCTGTGCTCAGACACACTGAAGAGGAGGTGGGCTGCCTGTGGGGAGAAAGTACTGTTCTTATCCTACAGTGGAGCTCTGTCATTCTCCTTTAAGAAATAAGTGTTTTTTTCCCACACACACATTCTAGTACATTTTTTTTTTCCGACCTTCCCTGGAACAGCTCACCTTCTCTGGCTCTACAAGATAGGAGAGACCTTTTGAATGCAGCTGCTTGTTTGGGCTGATAGAGAGGCCCAAGCAGACATTTATTCATTCCTTTTCGAAGACTGCCTCTTTGCTTCCCTCTGGAGTTACCTCTTGCCAAAGTGGCTGCTGTCTGGCAACCAGGCGATCTAGGATGGTCAAGTTTCAAATGTCACCACACAAATGGCAGTTCCAAGGGCTGAAGTCAAGGCCTGAAATGCCAAACCTAAAATGTCCCTCAAATACATGTTTTCCTGAGGAGCGATCTGCCGCAGAAATAAACAGCGATTATGCAAAAGTGCCCCCTCTCCACACCCCCATTTCCCTCCCGCTGTTCCAAAACGATTACATGGAGAACTCCGATCAAAAGATGTCTCGGGGTGGCCCACTTAGTATTCTGAAGCATAGAAATGGAAGATGGTAGGGCACATATGCCACAGAACCACTAAATAATAGAATCATCACTGGCCTGGTTTTCTGAGTTACTGTGGCAGACACAAGGGGACTGCATTTAAAGCAGCTGATGCCGCATCAAGAAGAGGGATAAGGATGTCTCTGCTTTAGAAGAAAGACTTAAAGAATCTTCTTTATGAGTTGGAAATAAATTTTGAATTCAGAATTTTTTTTTTTAACTGCTGCTCTGAAAATAAAAGGCAAATGACGGGGTACTTACCTGAGAACCCCTGGTAGAGACACCCTAACCAATAGTATGTGTGAATACACCGGCGGAGAGAATGGGGCACACTTCTCACTATTTAGGGTGCCAGGTATGGCATCAGTACTGCAGCGGAAATTTCACCACTGAGCAATGAGCCAAGGAAAACATTACTACTTGGCTATTACAGGCTGCTGTAATTCAGTCTCCTCGCCGTGAACAGCAAATGAGTCAAGCTAACTAATGCAGAAGGTTGGACTCGTTTTCTTTTGAGGAGCCCCGGGAGAATTTCCATAGTCTTTCTGCTCACACAACCCAGTTCTTAGTCTCTTGCTTGTGTAGTTTCTCGTCCATCTCTGAGTCTGGGTGGAGTCAGCAGAAACGAGAGGATGAACTCACAAGGAATGGGGCCAGCTTTTAATGATTCTGAGGGAGACACGTGAGCCTTTGGGAGACTGCTAATGTCTTTAGTATTTGCCCTTGCAGAAAGCTGGTAGCTCAAGTTGTTTGACCCTTACGCACAAATCCCAGATGAAAGGGGTAAAAACAAACAAACAAACAAAAAACCCCACCATCATTCAGACTCTTTCATTGAAGCAAACAAATCAACAAACAAACAACAAATCTGGAGTATATGCCCTGATTGAATCATTTTATTTGTAAAAATATTTGTAAAATATTACTTATTTGTAAAGGCCCCTGGGATAATCCCCTTTTGAGATTGTTCCTGTATATTAAAACTTTTTTTCTTCCATTACCAGACTGTCTCTGAAAGTCTACCAACATCAACTAGTTTAACAGTTTGAATTTTGATGCCAAACGGAGTTGGCAGCTCTAGGAACTAAAAACATAGGACTCCCTGTAAAATATGAATTCCAGGTAAACTGGATAATTTTTTAATAAGGTTTACTTAAAAAAAATTGGGGGGGAAGGGAGGCAATTAGGTTTATTTATTTATTTTAATGGAGTTCCTGGGGATTGAGCCCAGGACCTCATACATGCTAAGTGGGCAGTCAACCACTGAGCTACACCCTCCCTACTAAACTGAATAATTTTTTAATAAAAGGTTGTTCCACTGTGTTGTACACCAGAAATTGACACATTGTAACTGATGGTACTTCAATTAAAAAAATTTTTTAAAGTAAATCCCAAATATTGTATGGATCATACTAATACTGAAAAGGTTCACTGTTCAACTGATAGACTTACACTAAAAACATTTGTTCACCTGAAATTCAGTTTCAACTGGGAGTTCAGTATTTTATCTGGCAAACGGAACACCATACTGAGTTAAAATAGTAAGATTATGATGAACTCTTAGATCAGTATTTTTAAGGGGTTGAATGGGGGTGTGAGGGATGTGTCACTCATGCCTGGGCAACCTGGCTCCTGAATAGCCAGCTGCTCTTAAGAAGGGCACTCTCGTTGTCCTGGTAACAGAGCCACCAGTGGCCATCCCTCCTGGGCAGCCGGAGGCCAGAGGTGCTGCTATTGCTCCCAAGGAGATGCTGGAGAGGAGCTGTTTCTCCCCAGGCCCCGTGGAGACCTGCAGTCAGCTGGAACAATGCCACCTCTCCTACTGTTAGAGGGCAGCGTGTTCTGCCAGGAGTGATAAGAGCTTACAATGCTTCACCCCCTTTTTGGTTAGAAATCGTCTCCTCTTTTCCTACTGGGCTACAGAAAAAGCTGTATCAGGACTTAATTTTGGATGTGCTCACACTGTTTTCTGTGTAATGGCTGGCCCACCCCACAACCTGGAAGTCCATCTTTAACTAGATTCATGCTGATCTTTGTGCATCAGTGCAGAATTAGATTCACACAGAGCAGGGTGATGTCAGGGCAGTAGTTGAAGGGCGAAGTTGGGCCACAGGAGAGTTGTTTGATAATAACTTATTTTGGCTTTAGGGAGATTATTTTCTGTAATTCAGAGTGAGTGACTTTTTAACAATAATGTAATTCGGGAAAGAATACATTTTTGACAGTTCTTCGAGTGTGAAAATGAAGTTGGAAGTGGGATGTTTCTGACTCTCCAATGGGTTTCTTCATTCACTAACTCACTGATTCATTTTAAAAGAGTATACTGAGCACCTGCTACGTAGTAAGCATGGCTCTGGGTTCAGTGGCAAATACAACATGGTTCCTGACTGCTACTTGCAGCTGATGGAAAGCTTGGCAGAAGAGACACAGTTAGCTGAAGACAAGGCAGCATCACCCATGCTATGAGAGGTAATTTGGGGTTGTTTGTAAGTGATAGAGGAGGGGCTGGTCGCAGCCTGGGTGACAGGGGGAGAATAAAAGTGTTCTTGGAGGAGGTGGTGGCTGAAACGGGCTCTGAAGGGGGAGAAAATTTATGCAGATGAAGAATTGGGGGAAGGTTATTCCAGGTAGAGAGGGTAACATATGTGAAGGCCCCAAGAGGAGGGCTTGTGTTAGGGGCGCTAGTGATAATCCAGAAGTATTGCTGTAGTATGTGGTGGGGTGGGAGGGAGTAGGGTAGAGAGAACTGACCCTGAAAGGATCAGACGGGCCAGATCTCCAAGGGCTGCTTGTCCTAGTTAGGGGTTTGGATTTTAACCTGAGAGCAGCAAGGGCTCCCAATCATAAGAGCAGTACCACTAGATCTGCACATTAGAGTCATCATCACTCTGGCTGCAGGTTGGAGTAGAGAGGCAGGAGGCAAGGCCTGAGTCAGATGAGTAGGCTGCAGACAGTGTCAGTCATCCAGAATGGTCCTGTGGGTGCTCAGAACGAGGTGTTAGAAGTGGAGAGGAAGAGGAGTCAGGGATGTTAGTTTTGGGGATTTTGTGACTGGCCTTCAGTGGCAGTGCGGATTTGAAGTGTGGGGTGGAGGGAGGTGTCAGTGACTTGGGCAACTGAGAGACAGGAGGGCTAACACAGAGAAGTAAGGAAGGACAGGATGGGACTGTGTGAAGAAGCTGAGAAGTCATTGTGTTGCTTCAGAACTCCCTTTGGGTAAATGGAATGACCACCTACCTCAATCCAATTACACTGAACAGCCATTTTTAGACAGCTTAATGTGGGCCAGAGACTGGGGGCATGCGGGTGATGTTAGGGCTTTCCTCTGTGCTGTGGAAGCTCTTGGGTGACCCTGGAGCTCCCAGTCTGCTGAGGGCGGGGGACACACATGTGTGTATATTTTCATCATGATAGGGTGTAGCTTAGGTATTTGTATCCATTAAAGTGGTTTTCCTTCCTTCTAACAGAAAATCCAACTCCACTGGACTTGAGCAATAAAAGATAATTCTTTTTCTCTTGTATAACATGTCTATCTGGCTTGATGTTCATGCTTGGTTTGATTTAGTGCATCAGATATGTCGTTAAGGACCCTGTTTCGGTCTCTTATGCTTGTCTTTTACAGCATCAATGTCCTTCTGAAACTGTCATCTCGTTTTTTCAAGGAGTTTCATTCTTCTTTTTCCTTTTCTAGCAGCAGCTCTCTTAAGGGAAGCAGGGTAGCTACTTAATCTGAAGCGAGCAGCACACTGGTCCTCTTGGATCTTTGGCTTGATTTGGGAATTTGTCTGTATCTGAGTCATTAATTGCAGCCAAAACTAGGATGACTGGTTTAAGCCTGAGCCTCACACCCTCAACAGTGTGGGCTGCACAGAGGGTATGTGGGTGTCCAAATAAGAAGTTGGGAAGAGATCAAGAGGAAGGAAGTGCTTGATGGAAAAGTGAGCACAAATGCTGTTGATAACAACCATGAAAGGCATTAAGGAGTAGATTAGGGGGTAGATGGATTGTTCCTGGTAAAATCATGGAAGAATTTACAGAGACAGGAGGACTTCATTGAAGCTGGAGCCTGAAACATGAGAAGGAATTTTCCATTTAGAGAGTGAGAAGTGAGGGAGAATGGTGGAGGGAAGACAGGACATATTGGTTCAGAGATGGTGGCTGAAGAACATGTAGGTGGGTATGTATGTATGTGGAGACGGTGGGAGATGGAGCTGAAGCTGTAAGAAGTCTGTATTAGAATCCCAAGAGGCTTGAATACTTTCCTAAAAAAAATTAAATCTCAGTGTAGTAAGGAAAAGGGAACACACCACAGTACTTCTTCCTCCATGCAGAAATGGTCACAATTCTGTACCATGAGGCCAGAATACACATGCAGTCAGAAATCACAACTTAAATGAGACTTTGCATAGTATTTGCAGCCAATCAGCCATTGTATCTCCTGTTGTCTTGCCCTGATGGAGCACCCCAAGTGAGGAAACCTATCCTGAGTAAAGGAAAAAGTCCATCCCCTCCAAAAAAAAAGACTAATGGTAGGTTTCTTCAGCTATATGTTAACCCCTGGGGTACTTCTAGATTGATTTCTGTAGCCTTATAAGGAAGTCCTGTTGGGAATTTCCCCTGGAATTCAGTGAAAGAGGGCTTGATTACCAACTTTGTAACCTTTGTAGGTGTCTGGGATCTTAAAAAATAAAAGGAGGATTGGTGGAAGAGAGTACTTGAGGTGTTTGTTCTGTTCATTCGTTCATTCCTTTATTATGTGTGCATGTATATCTATCAAGGTTTCTGGCTGGGGGTGGGGAAGAATCTTGAAAGCTGTCAAGTGGAAGGACCCAGCCAACTCCAAGGTACTTTCACTCTTTGGTTTTAGAAAATTAACCAGTTTGTAGTTCTGGGAAACCCATACTACACCAAGGTACTTAGACAGTTGGGGGTTCCAATTACCATCTAAGTATATAATAAATGAGAAGAACCAGATATTGGAAAGGCAGCCCTCCTGTTTACACTGTTAGTTTGGAGGGTGCGTTGGAGGGTGATGGGGCAATAGTATAAGAACCATGCTTGCTTCAGATTCTCTCCTGGTGCCTGGGTATCTGTGTTC
Source organism: Vicugna pacos (assembly GCF_048564905.1). Lineage (NCBI taxonomy): Eukaryota > Metazoa > Chordata > Mammalia > Artiodactyla > Camelidae > Vicugna > Vicugna pacos. The sequence goes on from NC_132990.1 coordinate 43,877,558, forward strand.
CTTTGGAGGTTAATTATCTCTGGGAAACTGAGGCAGTATATTGCACTTGGCTGTCATTCTCCTGAACTTTGTCCTTTGGATCTTGATGGACATTTGCTAGCCTTATGCTTGATGTTTCCTTGTAAGCTCTTCTACTCTGAAAATACATCCTAGTTTCTCTCTAACTCTGGATCTTCTTGCTGCTCAGTTATCCTTCTCCTGCCTTATCCCTCACAACTCTTGGCAGCATCTTCTGCGTCTTGTTTTCTTGTTCTTTTTCCCTTCCCACTTTCACCACTCACTCCCAGGAGAGCAGAGATATATGTTCCCTTCAGGGATTCACGTGACCTACTTTTGTATTAATGACAACCGTTTTCTGTCTTGGATAGGCACCTTATCCTCCCTTATGGACTTTAAAGTACAATGGACCCCACTGTTTGAGTTTTGCACATTGGTTTCCTGGGGAGAGTATTTTATTTTCAATCTTTTCAGGGAGGTTGTGGGAGTAACCTTCATAATGCCTCCTCTGTCGCTGTGGTGGAGAGCGCTGACCTGGGGTCAAGTACCAGCTCTACCCACTGCTTGATCTGCCCAAGCCTTCATAGATCAGATCATGCCATTTAGTTCTCTTCTGTCTTCCAGACTCATACCCACTTTTCCACACTGCCCTCTGGGGGCCAGGAGTCTGTAAGCTACATTTCCCAGGCCCCTTTCCTATTGGCATCTGCCAGTAGGAGGCACTGGTGAAGAATCAATACTTGGGAAGAAGAAAGAGGCCGGGGCTTCAGGCTCATTCAGTATGGTGATTTCTGGGATGTAACAATTCTCATCTCCAGGTACAGTAGGATTGTTTCACTGTTTCCAGCCTTAGCTGAGGAGACCCCTCTTCTATGGATCCAAAAGAGGTGTCCCCACCAGTAGCAGGAGTCCAGGCTTATAGACTTCATTCGACTCAGCACCGTTAGTAGCATTTGACCTCACTTTTCCTTTTTGAGAATCCAGCTCCCTCCTCCATCTGTTCTTGCAGCCTTTCAGTGCTTTTAAGTTAACTCCTTAAATTAAATTCTCTCTGTTTGAAATACCTAGAATAGTTTCTTTTTTCCCAGCTGGATATACCAGAATACAACATGCCAAATCAAAGGCAAAAACAGTGTAGCCTTTTTTCTTTGTTTATAGTAGTTTCATTATCAATGAAGGAAGTTTTGTTTTATGCCTTCTCTCAAAGTCCATACCTTGAAACAAATTTGTAGGTGTCACATACATAAAATTAGCACCACCTTGGGTGTGGGACAACAAAACACTTCGGAGGGAGGTCCAGGACAAATCACCTTAAAATAGAAATCTAAGAGGTTAGAGGAATAACAGTGATACAAAGGGAAAAACAATCCACTTATAGTCAAAATTCCTGCCTTCCTTATTTACTAATGATAAAATGATGGACAAATCTTACAATCTCTTTGAACCTCCATTCTGTCTGACTTATAAGGTCATAATGAAGGTTAAGTGTGAAAATACTGTGCAAACTTCATATTCCTATAAGGACATTATTATGGGAATTATTTTAAAGAAGACTGGCTTCTCAAAATTCAAAATTGTAGAACAGATAAACAAGATTACACTGTATAGCACAGGGAAATATACACAAAATGTTATGATAAATCACAGAGAAAAAAATGTGACAATGAGTGTGTATATGCCCATGTATGACTGAAAGATTGTACTGAACACTGGAATTTGACACAACACTGTAAAATGATTATGAATCAATAAAAATGTCAAAAAAAAAAAGAATGATTAAAGAGCAGTCAAACCCCCCCCCCAAAAAAAAAGACTGGCTTCTGCCTTCAGGTTGATGACCATCTAATTGATGATTTGATCAACAATAATATAATTATGGGTTCTTAAATATTTGAGAGCTCAATGCATTGAAAAGTGATTCTTAACTAAGATCAAGACATCAAGTAATTTCTGATACTGCTCTCATTTGGATAAATCGGCTTGAAATGCCTTACCCTTTTGGGACCACATTTTCTTTGTAACTGGGGACCAGAATACTGACCTGCCTTCTGATTGTGTTGTGTGCATTAATTAACTGCGTGTGATTGAATAGCATCCTCAAGACGAGCATGTAAATGCCAAGTGTTCTCACTTATAATAAAGCAGATACTTTCTTGATGGGGTTGTCATGAGGATTAATGATTTAATTGCGACAGAGTGCTCTGATATTCTTAGATGAAAAGTGCCATATAACTTTGAAGAGGAATATTACCACATAGCTTCTGCTTTGGTTCCTGAAAGAGCAACTCAAAGTAAGGCAAGGCTGATCTGCATGTGCCTGTCTAAATTTTTCTGCCTCCTTGTAGAATAGCAGGATTGAGACAGCAGGAGTTTAGAAATAGGGTTCAGAAGGAGGCCTAGAGCAGAGTAATTAGGAATTTTGATTTTTGTCCTCCAGTAGGCTCATGAGGTCACTTCAGGTTGATTTTTTTCAAAGTTGTCAACAACTGGAAATTAACCAGCGCAAACACTTTTCTATTGATGAGGACAAAGTCTAGTCTTTATAATTTTGTGATAATAATAACTATCCATGTGACTCTGTCATTTCCTAAATTCCAACCACAAAGGCTTCCTTACTTTCCCTACTGGTCTCTAAATGCTTTTATTTTGCTTCATGACTTTTGCATTGTTATTCCTAGCTTTTCAAAGGGTAGGTCATGGTCACTTTTTTCCTTCCAAAGCTCAGATCATGTCTCCTCCTTAAAGAGGCCACTCTCAGGACTCTGCTGGTCCCTAGACCCATTCCTTTCTATTACACTCTTTGAATTGTCATTCCTACATACTGGTAAATCAACTTATCTTTTTTTGACATATTTAAGGATATACTGTTTCCCTTCAGTAAAACAGAAATGTGTGGAGGTGGATTTATGTATCCTGTTTTTCACCAGTGACTAGCACTTACTGGTTGTTCAGTGGAGTTTGTTGAATGAGTAAATGATTTATGCTATTTATTGTCTTGAACAAAATTGTCCAATTGGTCATCAGCAAATTAGGTTAACTTTGAACTGTCTATAACAGAGGCTTGGGGTGAAGAGTGAAAACTTCCTCTTGGCAAATTTCCGTAAAATTGTGAATACTAAAACAATTAAAACAGATAAAAGAATAATAGGTGATACAGAATCTAGTAATTTGGGACTCAATCCCTTACCCAACCTAAAGGGTCGTATTATTGACATTTCCTTTTCTCGGCACTTGATTTTATGTTTCTGTTCTTAGGAACAGTTAGTTCTTGAGAAATGCAAATTTCTCATTGTCATATTAATGTTCTAGATCGGACGTTAGTCTGCAGATTAAGGCTTGCAACCCACTGCCTGTTTTGGGGAATAAAGTTTTATTGAAACAGTCATGCTCATTCATTACATATTTTCTATATCTGTTTTTACACAAACAAGGGCAGAATTGAGCCAGCAAAATAAAAAACATTTACCTTTTTAGGAAAGTTTGCTTTACCTCTTTCCTAGAGCATTGTTTTCCCAACCCTTTTTTTTAAATTGAAATATATTTGACATGTAACATATAAATTTAAGGTGTACTTGTTAATTTGATATGTTGTAATATGATTGCTGTGGTAGTGGTAATTTTCCCAACTCTTTGAGAGCTAGAAAAGGTACAAGAATTTTCAAGTAGGTAAAGTGACCCAGGGAATTGTAGTGGCCAGTTTTGTTCAATGGAGTTTTGTGCTATAATTTTCTACTCTTCTAAGAACAAGGAGGTAAATAAACATAGGTAGGAGAAAAAAAAATAAGCTAACAAGCCATAAAAACGTCTTTAAAATATCCTTAAGCAAAACTTGGAGAGTTTCACTCCAAAGTGAGCTTTACTGGAATAAATGAAATACTGTAATTGGGCTTTAATGCCAACTTTTATTTATAGCAAGGAGGCTGTTTTATCAGCATGCAGAGTGGAGTCCCCTATTTTAGACTGGAGAATTTGAAGGAGAGAGAAGGGAGGAGATGGGCCTACTTTTAACTACAAAGCAAGTTGTTAACTATCGCAAAAATGATCATCGTGTGCTTACTATGTAAGCCATGGCTTGTGTGAGGTGCCTGCATGTCTGATGTCTTATTCTCACAGTGACCTCCAAGGCAGAAGCTAGTAGCTCCATTTTACAGACGAAGGCCCTGGGGCTCAGAGGGCTACAGTAACTGCTCAGGATCAGGGGGGATCACAGGTGGCCCAGAATTGGAATCCGTGTGTATTTGCTCTTCCCTGGGAGAACAGCAGTTAGAGAAATAGGGGCTGCAATTGAAATACGGGGAAGGCACATGGTACACTTTATAGCACTTTATACACAAATTGATCTGTCAACTATGCTTCAGAAAAGCTGGGAAAACGTACATGTGCACATACAGGGAAGGCAGATCCTCCACAAAGAGGATGTTAATCCTCACATCCTTCCCTGGGGAGTGTGAGCCCAGACTCGGGGCTCCCAGTGGGGTACTGAGCTGCTTGGACTTGAAGTGAGGAAAGCAAAGCACCTTTCCCACACTGACTCCCAGATCTTTCCTTCAGAAGAGGAAGGTGCTGCTTTGATAGAAGGGGGCTAAGAACCAGAAGAAAGTGGTCTCTCCAGCACTTACCTGTGAATTTGCAATGCCTTCAGCAAAGTTGGCTACCTGCAAGTTTTTAAGGCGGAACACTTTCCTTTGCATTTTCTTTGCAAAGACAGCTTTTGAGAAAAAGTCTCCTTTTAAACATTCCATGACTTTGGTCAAAGAGCCGGGAACCTGGTATTAAAGGTTTCAGTGCTGTCAGAAGCTTCCGCCAATGAGAGAGCTCCTGCCATTCACACTGGGGCTTGCTCAATATTTCTCATGTTCTTTGCTTTCACCCTGACAGCTTCTAAGTTCCAGGCGACTAGGGGATTTTTCTTTATCTTTTTATTTCCTCTCCAAAGTGCGTATATTGATGGGGGCGACTCCTCAGAGGGAATGGGGAGCAGGGAGGAGGTTGGGGAGAGGAGATACAGGAAAAGAACAAGGGTTGAGCAATTCCTGTGCCTTTTTGTTACTCTTGATGAAATTTTAAATAAAAATATTGGCAATGTGTTCAGCCTTTTCCCCCAGCTAATATTTAAAAAGCATTCAATTAAGATTTTCTAATGTGTCCAATGAGTTAAACTGTCCTGTGGTATTAGAAAAATATTACACGTATAAATAAAACACGTCAAAGCATTAAAAAGCTATTACACACACTGAACATAAAATGGCAGAATAATGATGGATCCCGCCATGCAGGAAACATATTCAAAAATATTATCTTCCTGGTAATGAAATGCCATCCGTTTCATTTTAAGCTAAATACGTTAGACATATCAGTGGAGTCTGTGCTGACACAGCAGTGAGTTGAAATTGAAAATCTGAAATTATATATATGATTGGACACAGTGTTAAAGTAATTTATAGGAAAAACCACGAATGTGCTGGGTCTGCACCTTCTGGTGAACTCATTTTATAGAATCAGATAGAGGAAAACTCTACCATTTCTAATGTGCAGTTAGAATGGCAGCCCGCCAGGGCCCCAATATATTCAGTATGGAAAGGAAGAAGACAGACAGAGACATGGAGGTGGGAGGGGGAGCAGCTAGGCAAGGAAGCGGGGGGGGGGGGGGGGGGGGTAGTGGCAGGGGATGGGGGATGGAGACAGTAGAAGCAGCAGGGCCAGGGAAGCTTGCTTCAAATTACAGCAATTCTGCATAAAACCATCAAGAAAATGGCATTCATTTTCATTGCTCTGACCTAATGGGATATAGCGACCACGGGAGCTCTATTAGTTATCAGGTCAAGAGGGAGAGAACAAGAGGACCCATACAGCGCCAGGTTTCAGCCAAGCTGTGGCCAGGTGCTCTGTGACACCACTCACGGAGGTGACGGTCAAGCCCCTGGCAGGGATCACCTGACCCCTAAAGTTAAAGAGATCCCAGGTGTTGGTAGGGAAGGAGGCGATGGATGGTACTCAGGGCCCCACTCAACCTGCCTGGCTGGCTGGTAGCCGTTTCTCTCTCTCTCTCTCTGTCTCTCTCTCTCTCTGCCCTACTTTAAAAACTCTTTTCCACAGTTGTGTGTGTTTGGGCAGAAAGTGCAGGGGGAAGTGGGGTAAGCTGGGGATAAGGAGAAAAACAAGACTGTCCTTTTGTGTGGAGATGTGTGACGAATTGGTACCCTGATGTGCTTTTCGTCTTTCATTTACAGCCATAATCCTGCTTGAAAGGTGGATTACTTTTTCATCCCGGGCTGGTCTCCTTCTGGAACACCCGGGAGCTGCTGCTGTGATTTTTCTTTCGATGGCTGCACTGGCTCAGGCAGAGGTGGTCTAGTTCCTCCAGAAGGGTCCTTTCCAACCTTCTCTGACTAGTAAAGGGAAGAAAGAAAGGGTTGAACATGAAAGTAAGAAGGAGGGATGTTTTTCATCCTGTAGCAGACAGTGACCTCTAAGGAAGGAAAAATAGGGTGGAGGGAGAGGTGTGGGTGTCCCCAAGTGAGACTGAGATCAAGTGCTACCTCCTCCCCACTGGCTGTCTTATCCGTGCAGCGCTCTTCCCTCCTTTCCCAGCCAATAGCCTGGCCTGAGATAACTAGAAAAGTGAAAATAACAGAGCTAGTATGTATGTGGAATTTTTCTTTCTAAGCACTCAGGGTGTCCCCTGTTTACTTCAACAACACTAGTTGCCAGTTACTGAATAGTTAACTCCAAGGCAGACAATGAGCTCACATGCATGATCTCACAGCATCAGGACCTGGGGGCTGTTGTGCTTCCGGTTTTTAGGAATGAGGAGACTGAGGTTTACAGAGGTCTCATGACCTTCTCCAAGAGTACGAAGACAGGAGACCCCTAGGTCACAAGCTCTAAATTCCTCAAAGTCATGTACAGCAAGAATCTTCTGCCGTCTTCAGCAGCAGTCATTGTAGGTGAGTAGAGAAGTTAAATGACTTGCACCCAGGCAGCACTTTACTGAGCCCTTCACCTAGCTCAGCTGGCTCTTGTAGCATCCCATGCCTTTCTTCCTAGCACTCACTGTGGGTGGTAATTTCAGTGTATGTGTGCTATTACTGTCTGCCTAGGCACTGAGTTCATGAGCACAGCAACTGTGTCTGTTCTGCACACTGCTGTATCTCTAAGACTCGGGACAGTGCCTGGCACTGAGCCAGTACTCACTGGTTGGATAAATGAATGCATGGATGGGCAAATGCATTTTCATTGATAATCTGTAGTAGAGCTAGGGCTAAAAAAAACTTTCAGGTCATCCTCTAGGATACTTGTCATTTTTCAGTTGTGCCTGTGATTATGGTGGTCCCCTTCAGAAAAGGAATTAATGTTGATAAAATCAGAATTTTTAAAATGTAGAAAGCCCAGTGGGACTGCTAGTCTACCATTCTATCTAGTGCTGGGTGACTCTTAGCCATAAAGCTTTTGCTTTGATATATCCTGTGATGGGATGCTCATAGTATCACAAGACAACTGTTCCATTGCTGTACAGCAAAGATTTGTAAAGGCATTTTATATAGAGAATCATATCTGCTCCTGAAACTGTCATCATACTGGTCTTTGCTGCTCTGGAACTCCACACATGAGGCCTTTTTACACCTACACAGGTAGTCCTTCAGATGTGTGAAGACAGCTATCATGTTTCACACTTGCTTCTTTTTGTAGGCTATAGCTACCCAATTTCATCTGCCTTGCTTTATGTTTCTGGGCCTAACACCATCCTGGTCATCCTGCATGGTCAATGTCCCCTTTTAAGTATTTAACACAATTAAAATATTAAAAACTGTAGTCCAGGTGTAATTGAATCTCTTTGGGATTATTGCTTTCTGTCCTGTGAACCTTCTGCTATCATGCAAGGTTTCATAGTGGCCAGACCAGAATGTCAAACCATATTAAATTTCTGGCCAACTAAAACTTACTTGTTCAATTGATTCATTCAACAAATATTTCTTGAGCCAATGCTATATACTACCCATGGGGTAAACATTGGTAATAAAATGAGTGAGACATGATTCCTACTGCTGGCTGAGGAACTGCCAGTCTAGTGGGATAAGACATATAAGTCAACAATGATTGTATTCTCTGATCATAGGATACATATTTTTAAGTATTTTATCTTGTTAAGAATCATTATATGTGTTACAACTAATATACAATATTAATACCGCATTTGATTTCATAGCCTATTTATAAATCACTGATGTTTTTAAGAGTGTAGTTTTTTTAAACTGAGCGAATACGGAAGTTCCAATATTTTAAATTTGTCTAATAGCAGTATGTGCCATGCGAAGGTGTGATAGGAAGTAGTAATGACCATCTTTGCTTGGGATGGACAGAAGAAACTTCACTGAAGGTAAACTCATGTTTTTAGGTCTTGATGGGTATGCCATGGTTGGCCACTCCTATGGTAAGAAGCTTCCAGAGTATGAGGGCTAGCCAGAGAGGCTGGGCACTTGCTTCCTGTGTGATGAGGAGCAGGAATTTTTAAAAATTTAGGATCAATTTGGAAATAATAAAGGGAAATGGCACACGGTATGGCTGAGATTCTCTAGTGAGGCTGCCAGGCAGAGACGGTTACTGCCCACCGACTACCCGTGCACTCCTCCTTTGCCAGTCCCTTTGCATTGGAGAGGGGATGAGCAAGTGTTGGCCATTAGCTGTGAGTGCAAGAGGCTGTTCATTTCTGGGCTGAAGCATTAAAGATGTGGCATGAGACTCTCTGACTCTGTTCCTGCGTAGTGCTGAGATTATGAACCTCCGTTCGTCTAGACCCCTGATTAACCCTGTGGAGCAGAGCCTGCCCCTCCCCTCACCCATGAGGACATAGCACAGATGAGAAATACACATTTGTTGTGTTATACTGCTGAAGTTTAGGGGTTAACTTGTTAATACAGGCAACTCAGCTTATCCTGAACAACCTACTTTGGTGTAAGAGATGAAAAAAATCATGTTGGAGAGGACAATATGGTTTGATGAAATGATATTGAACTTCACAGCTTCTCCAAATAAGATCTTGGCAAGAATCAAATAATTTTAGAACTGGAACACAGTTGTTAAGAGGAATTATGGTAAAGGATACTGAACACTTAGCTGGCTTTTTAAACACCTGTTTTGATCTCCCTGCAAAGAGGAAGGAGATATTAAATTCTATCAGGTAGTAATTCACCTGTGTGCTACAAACTCAAGCATTTGTAGGATCCTTGAAACAATCACTAAATACATTCATTAAGTGCCTACTGTGTACAGATTGATAAAGAAGGTATTATGGAAAGATGTAAAAACAGTATGAGGCATTAATACTATCCCTAACCTTGAGTGTTGTTCAGTTCAGAAAGGCAGAACTGACGCCTAGAAGTGGGGTTATGATGGTGGGAGGGAAAGTAGCTGGGAAGACTTAATAGAAGATGTGGGTTTTGAAGTCAAATTTTGAAAGTCTAAAGGGTATAGAAGCCAAGGGGAAAATGGCGTATGCGAAGAAAGGCTCTAATTAAGAATAAACAATATTGGGGACTTTTAAAGTTTTGTAAAGTTTTAAAGCTTTGTAAGTCAAGGTCTGTAGTCCATAAATCTTACATAAAGAAGTGTTTCCCATGATCACATTTTGCAACAAGATTGGTCACCAAGTTTTCAAGAAGGGAAAAAAAAAAATATATATATATATATATAACTTTTATATTTAGTTAATACAATCCTGTTTCTAAGGAACATAACCAATCTCTAATCCAATATGTGAAAGTGGAATTTATATGTTGAATCAACACCTTCTCAGGTGTTGTAATGGAATTATAAATTTCTTGGTACATTTATTTCCCCCTTTTTGATTTGCATTTTTGATGGACACAAATATAATTTGTAAAATTAAACATTTAGTTTGTAGTATAATTGACTCTTTTTCCATACCATGGTAAAGCACCAAACAATGTTATGTTTTAATCCTTTCCTCCAAATGTGCCTATGCAATGGGACAATGTTAATGCAGTGATTCCACATTAATCCTTCTTACCCTGCTGGTGGCCAAAGTGAAGCATCCCTTAATTCTTTACAACACTTATTTTGCTTTTACTAGGTGGTTAGGGCAAGAACTAAATTATTAACAATGTGCATTTTTAGCGGTAGAAATATATTATGTACTGTTATGCTTAATTTTTAATAACCTGTTGTTCAAGGTTCTGCTGTTGTTTTTAAGGGACTTCAAATGTGGTGTTGGTCAAAAGAGTATTCTTTAAAATTAACAATTGGGACATGTATCTTTTTTTTTCATTTTAGTGCATATTTAATCAAAGTTTTCAGTTATAAGTCTAGTATATATAAATAGATGGACCACAGTCAAAATATTTTTGAGTTGTTTTTTTTTATAGTTTCTTGCCAAGAATGTCATTCAATTAATCACACTTTGAGACTTCTTTATTTATACACAATGGGAGTTTTCACTCATATAAACTAGTAATGAGATTAAGCTCTGGAGTAATGTTTTGAAGAAGGTGGTGGAATCTCTGTCCCTAGAGATTTTATTATTATTTTTTAACCTTTTATTTTTTACTAATGGACTTCATTTTTAGAGCAGTTTGAGGTTCACAGCAGAATTGAACAGAAAATAGAATTTTTGCACATAGCCTTCCCCACCCACACACATATATACTCCCCTACCCTCAACACCTCTCAGTGGGGCATGCATCTACTAATGTCAAGCTAATTAAACTTCCATAGTAAATATAAAAACTAAATGTATGACTGTTAGTCAGAACCCTCATTTTAATTGCTGTGTTATATTTTATGAATGTACCATCATTTAAATTCCTCACACTAAGTATAAAAATCAGTATAGTGAAGAACATACTGCCACCATCTCTTCTAAAATATACATATGTTTGTGTATATGTATATTTTTACATATTATATACACACTAACAAGCACATAAGTACATATAGAAACATAAAACACGAGAATGCTAACAGAAGTTATTTTGAGTTGGGGATTGTCATTTACATATTTTTTTTCTTCTCTCTACTATTCAGGATTTTATAACCTCTGTACAATAGCAGGGATACTTTTTTAAAAAGTTTATCATTCCTGGTTCTGTTTTTTTTTGTAAAAACATAAAACATTAAAGACAATTTTAAAAAGTAAAAACCCATGATTTGACCACCATAATACCATTATAATTTTTATAGTATTACATTCCATTGGCCATCCAATTGCATGTATATTTGACAGAAATGCCATAAAACTGCATGTGTAAGTTTTTGAATGAGTATTGTATTCATACAACACAAAATTTGAAAGGTACAAAGGATTTAGAATGAAAAGTATGTGTATATAAAACAATTTTTTTCACATAATTGATACATTCTTCTATACTTCAGTATAAGACTGCCTCATTCTTTTTTTATTGAAGTATAGTGAGTTATAATGTGTCAGTTTCTTGTTACAACATGTTTAAGTCATATATATATACACATACATACATACACACACACACACATATATTCATTTTCATGTTTTTCAGTGTAGGTTACCACAAGATACTGAATATAGTTCCCTGTGCCATACAGAAGAAATTTGTTTTTTATGTATTTTATATATAGTGGTTAATATTTGCAAATCTCAAACTCCCAATTTAGCCCTTTCCCCCCAGTGACCATAAGTTTGTTTACTGTTTGTGAGTCTGTTACCTCATTCTTTTTAATAGCAGCATTGTGTCATCAAATTCTCTCCTGATGGATATTTGGGTGGTTTTTCTTTTGTTAATAATGGTGTGGTATATATTATAGTACATATGTTATCTTGCACACTTGTAACTATAGTTGAAGCATAATTTCTTAGATATGGAATCTCTGGGTCACAGTATTTTTAGAATTCTAGTAGATATTGGGAAATTGTCCTCCAAGAAGGCTATGCCATCTTGTACTCTGACAAGGAATTCATGAGGGATTCAGTTTCTCCCACTCTCTTGTAAAACTATGTTATCAAACTGATCTGTCAATTTTGAGAGGTTGCAGGTTATATATCTATGTTTTATCCAGATGACTGGATAAAGAGGATGTGGTATATTTATACAATGGAATACTACTCAGCCATAAAAAACAACATATTCACCATTTGCAGCAACATGGATGTCCCTGGAGAATGTCATTCTAAGTGAAGTAAGCCAGAGAGAGAAAGAAAAATACCATATGAGATTGCTCATATGTGGAATCTAAGAAAAAAAAAAGAGCATAAATACAAAACAGAAACAGACTCAGAGACATAGAATCCAAACTTGTGGTTGCCAAGGGAAGTGGTGAGGGGGTGGGAAGGGACAGACTGGGAATTCAAAATTTGTAGATACTGACAGGCATATGCAGAATAGATAAACAAGATTATACTGTGTAGCACAGGGAAATACATACAAGATCTTGTGGTAGCTCATGGTGAAAAAGCATGAGACAATGAATATACACTGGAATTTCACACAACACTGTAAAATGACTATAACTCAATAAAAAATGTTCAAAAAAAAAAGAGGGCAATGGAATTCTAGTCTCAAGGGTGGGCTCTAGGCATTTACAGATTTTCAGACTCCCCCTAGATGATTTTCATAGTACAGATAGATTAAGAAACCATTGGCATACATAGTGACAGAATCCTGTTTATTCTACTTCTGTTCTGTCTACTATGTATAAAATCTAGGATTTTCTTGAAAAAATTGTTAGAACCATATAGTTTACAATTGCAGTAAGTGTACATGATTTGCGTCCATTCTTCGGAAGCACAAAATTTCCTTAATTCTTCCGTCCTCTGAAAAGCATAGTTGGCAAAATGGTTTAGCAGGTGTTTTTATTCCCTCCTGTCCTGGGCTCTTTGTCTGTGTTGACTGGGGCAGGCTTATATCCAGCCCCCTCTAACAACCTGTATTCCTCTTCAGTGCCTTCCTTGGGCAGTGACCAAGAGAAAAATCTTGTTTGGCTGCTCCTTTTTTTTTTTGCCAAGAAATTAAAGAAAAACAAGTGTTAGATCAGAATCATCAATTTTTACTACAAAAACTATTAATTATATATGTCCTTCATGTTTGAGATGATTTTGTCAATCAAAAGGTATAACATTTTACATTTAATATGTAATTATTAAATGTAAAAAGTTTATTAAATGTAAAAGGTTACATTTAGTATGTAATTATTTCATATTGCCATTGTATGAATCAAGTTTTTACATAAAAACAAGGTATGTAATCTTCTAATCTGAATTTCTTCCTATCTGTGTTGATAGGAGGTTTTCATAAGATCCATGCAGCTGATGGGTCCACCCTCAACCACATCACATCTTTTGTCTTCCAACTGTCTTTCACCTTGCTCTGTTTTCAGAAATGCCAAGCTTGAATTCCTTTGTGCCTTTGAACTTGCTGTTCTCCCTGCCTGATATACTAGCCCAACCCCGACTTTGATTATGATGAAATCGATATTTGAAAATGAATTCTTCTGTAGTGACATTAACTATTTTATACTGTACTTGTTTATGTATCTTGTCATTCACTAGAGTATGAGTGTGGTTTGCTCTGGCAGTTGGCAAAGGAGTGCAACTCAATGAAACATGCAGTGAAAATGTGAGCTCTAAGGTAGGGTTTATGCACAGCCAAAAATAAAGTGCTTTTCACTGCATGGTGAAGGAGAAACCTATTAGACCCCAAGTTGAGCCACACTTGGGTTAAACCTATGCTTTTCCATACTGCCAAACTGATAAATTAACATAAAAGTAGTCCCCAGGCTGGTGCTATCCCTGGAATGCCAGCAAGAAATAAATGCAGCTATGTTTGGAGGGTATTTTCCATAAACCAGGCCGCAGGAAAAAAATATTTCCACCTAAGATGGACTTAAATTCTGTCATGAGTTAGTGTCAGCAGACAAAACAAGTTTAGTGTGCCAAATCATGAGATAAAATAATAATCTGAAGCTATACGATTAGTATCTCTTAAATGGTTAGCAAAGAAAAAAGAAGGAGCAGAAAACATAACAACAACAACAACAAAGTGATGCTTAGGTAGGTTTGAGGGAAAAAAACTGAACTTCTAGAAATGGAAAAACTCACGAATTTTAAATTAAAACCAATGGAGAGGTTAAATATCCAATTAGAAACAACTGAAGAAAAAACCTGTAAAATAGAGAACTGTTATAAGTAAAATACGTAGACTTGAGCACAGTGAGATAGAGATAGGTGAAAGATATAAGGATAGAACTATGTATTCTGTGTATTCTTAATAAGTGAATTTGGAAACACCACAGGTTAAGTGGAAGAAAAACAGGTTATTTATTTTTTTTCCTGTTGGGTTAACTAAATCTCCATTTCTGAAATATTGGATTCCTAAGTGGTACTGACTTATTTTTTAGTTGCTATAGATACTCATTAACTTTTGCTGTTGAACATGGAAGCATTAAGAGGCTTCCCAGAGGACCCCTGAGTTACTGATATAGATGCCATTTTCCTGTTCTGTAAAGGCAAAACAGTTTCCCCTCAATTATTAGAGTTAGTCATCCCAGGCAATACAGAAACCTCATTCTTTGAGGGGCTGTTTTCTAAGACTAGTCCTGATATTAAGTGTTTCACTCAGTCATAGTAGTGGAAGGAAGAAAGACAAATAAATCACTCTTGATTATTGAACACAAAGTATGGAGGAACAAAATGTGAAATGATAAATTGAAGACACAAAATAATCTAAATATATCTAAAGTAACAAAAATGCAAATATATGACTTGGACCAGTGTCAAGTAGAGACTGTCCTATTGGGAAAGAACAGACCCCAGCTGTATGGTGTTTCAAAGGCAAACACCTAAAATGTAGTGCAACAGGTTGCAAGTGAAGGAAAGGAAGTGATATGTGAGACTAATATTGACTACAAGAAAACTGGAGAACCTGTATTTATCATACTTACTAAATAGAGAATCATTGTATAATGATAAAGGGAGACAATTCATCAGGAAGCTATAATTATTTAGAACCTCTAAGTACCTAAAAATGTAGCCTCAGGATACAAAATAAAAACAGAATTTCATGAAGGTATATCACATATTAAGTCATAGAGATGTCATACAGTGTTCTCAGTGATTAATAGATTGGCACAGAGAAGTTAATAGGGATGGAATAAAAGGCTCATCAAATAGACTTAAACAGAATTTTGTTCTTAAAATTAGCTAAATAGTGTTAAATACATTTCTTAGAACAAAGGAAAAAACAGATGAATATTACGAAATAGATGGAAGAAAGACAAGAATTCAAGACCAGTGCCACATTCAAATAACAGGGGTCCTGAAAGAGTGGAATATGGGTCAAGACTATCAAAAAGATTAAACAATTTTCTGAAGCTAAACGACATGAGTTTCAAAGTACAAAAGAGATCACTAAGCACACCAGATAAAAAGAGATCCATACCGACACGTCATTGTGAAATTTCAGAAATCCGAAGCTAGACTGATGATCATCAGGGTCCCAAAAAGAAAAAAAAAGCATGTTTGTGTACAAAACATCAGAATTTATATTGAAATTCTTATTTCTTAATACAGTGGAGTAAAGTTAAAAATTCTGAAGAAAAGTAGTTTTCTTCCAGGAGTCTTAGGCTCAGCCATACTATTTTTTCTGCACCCATTCTTTCTGTGGATTCTGCTGGAGGATACATTTCATAAAATGAGAAATAAGTGAAAGAATGAAGGCTTAGGATACTGGATATTGGAGATCCCTCACAGGAGAAATACAAAGAGCGTGTCTGGGGTGATGGGAAAAAATGGATGCTAATAGCTGTGAATCAGGCATGCTGGGCAGCCACCCCAGATTGGAGCAGGTGATGGGCTGGGAGAAACTTCTTCAGGAAGATAAAGTTGAGAGAATACCTGATATCTGCTGATCTTCAAAGGAGTTTTAGACAGTTGGTAAAGAGTTTGGTGTTAATTGTAAGCTCATAGAAAACTTAACGAAAAGAAGACAGTGTTTGCTGACAAAATGAAGTTGTCAACAAGGGAAAAATAGTCATAGTTTACTACATGGTTTAGCTGTGAAGTGGTTGTATAGTTATAGTAATGTAAACAGAATATTCATCTGAGTAAAATAAGTATATGACTGTATTAGGATGACAGGGGAAGGGACAATATATCTGTGATGGGAACTGGGGGTAAAAGAGTTATACCTGTGTGGAAAGTTAGTAGAGGATTAAAACACTGAAAAATCAAGAAGTAACAATGTAAGCTTTTTTTTTTTTTTTTAAGAGATACGGAAACAACTGAAAGAATTAAGTCATAAAAGTTGTTGGCTTTGTGGGTGAGGAAACAGGGAGTCTGCTGTGTTTCACAGCAGATATGTAGAATTATTTGACTCTAAAATATATTCACCTTTATTAACTTTGATAAAAATTAAAACTGTCTTAAAAAGTAAATGAGTATAATTTACCTCATTAACAACTTAAAAGAGAAAAATCATATAATCCACTAATAAACACAAGATACACATTTCATTAAGCTCAGTATTTACTCCTGACAACCTATCTTAGCAAACTTTCTTCATCTGGTAAATGGTAATTTAGAAAGCAAGAACAAATATTTTACTTCATCGTCACATAACAAAAGCAGTATTTTCAAAGACAAAGGTTCCCACTTGCAGTAGCTTTCATCGATTCATTATTGGAAATCCTAGTTGGCATGAAAAGGCCACAAAGCCTGAGAATGGGAAAGGAAGAAACATGGATGGTTATTTGCAAATAATAACATTGCCTATTTAGAAAAACCCACACAAATCTACAAACTATGTGAACTAATCAGGGAATGCTGCAAGGCTGCTGGATACAATATCCAGGTACAAACATTTATTAACATTTCTATACAAAAGGAGCAGTTAGAAAATGCAATTAAAACATTATTAAAAATAGCACAATATTTTAAGGACCTAGCAACAAATGTTTAAAAAGATATGGAAGACATTCATGAACAAGCTTTAAAAACTTCATTAAAGAACATAAATAAGTGGACAAATGTATCATATTAGGGAAGATGTGAATGTTATAATCATAGCAACTATGTATCATTTTTATGAAAAAATTGTAAGAATTCCATAGATACTTTTCATAGAACTTCAGCTGATCCTAAATTTTACTTGACTGGATAAAGAGAAGAGCCATGGTGTTTTTGAACAAGAATAAAGGAGTACTTAACCTAAAATATAGTAAGACTTATTATAAACCTGTAGTAGTTAAAACTGTGTGGTGTTGGCACAAAAATATTCAGTGGAATAGAGTAGAAAGCTGAAAAATAGAATCATACACATATGGGTACATAGGGCAGAAGAGACATTACAAACCATGAATCCAACTATTCAATAAGTGAGTCAGAGTCAGACAGCTATTCATGTGGGATGAATTGAAACAGATCCCTGCCTCATACCTTGCACGAAAGTAAATTCTAGTTGAACTAAAGATGAAAATATAAACAGCAAAATTTTTAAAAATTAAGAGAACTGTCTTTATGACCTTAGGGCAGAGAAGGATTTCTTAAGATTAAAAAAACCAAAAGCTAGAAAAAATTGATGAATTTGACTAAATTAAAAAAAATGTCTTTTTATCAAAAGAAGCAAAGAGGCAAATTCAAAAGGCAAGACACATAACAGGAAAGAGACTTGTAATACATACAGCTGACAGAAATTCAGTATTTGGAGTGTAGAAAGAAATCCCGCAATTAACTCTGTAGAAAACCAGGCAAAAGATAAGAACAGGCAACACACAGAATAGGAACCCCCAATGGCCAATAATTTTGTGAACTTATGCATGACTTCTTTGGTAGTATGAGAAATACAAAGTAATAGACTCTATGATGCTACTTTAATCCTTTCAC
Organism: Vicugna pacos; assembly: GCF_048564905.1. Lineage (NCBI taxonomy): Eukaryota > Metazoa > Chordata > Mammalia > Artiodactyla > Camelidae > Vicugna > Vicugna pacos. The sequence continues at coordinate 43,895,421 of NC_132990.1, forward strand.
TTTGCAAAAAAATTACAGCCTCTCTACACCAATTATTGGCCAGGTTTTAGGGAAACATGAATTCCTTGAGGGTAGGAGTGAAATTGTTATAACCACTGTGGTGGCAGTTTGACAATATCTGGCAAATTATCCTTGGCAAGTCATATTTCTAAGTATATATGCTAGAGCAGTGGTTCTTGAAGAGTGGTCCCCAGACTGGCAGCTTCAGCATCACCTGGGAACTTGTTAAGAATTCAGTGTTTTAGCATCTACTGAATCAGAAACTTTAGTCCTGTTACCCATCAGTCTCTGTTTGAAGGAGCTCTCCAGGTGATTCTGGACATGTCAAAGAGAAAGAGTCATTGCCATAATGTGAAGAAACTGTTCATGCTTTTGAGGAGACATGTTCAGATTATTTATGAAGCATTGTTTGTAATAGAGGAAAAAACTGGGAAAGAAAGCTTTTATTCATTCAATAGAATATTATGAAGCACTTAAAATTAATGAACTAGGTATTAATGTTTTGACATGGATAATTCTCAAATGCAGGTGGAATGAAATATACCAAGTGATGAGCCGTGCATGTAGAATGACTACTGTGTGATTTTGCACCCCTTCCCCAGGAGACATCTGGCAATGTCTGGAGGCATTTTTAGTTGTCAGAAGTTGAGGGATATCACTGGCATCTAGTGGATAGAGACTAGCGATGCAGCTAAACCTTCTACAGTGTACAGGACCCCCCTCCCCCCAACACACACACAACAGAATTATCTGGCTCAGTGAGGTCTCCAAAGATGTCCATATCCTAATCCCTGAAACTTATGAATTCTGTGTGCTATGACGAAAGGGATTTTACACATGTGATTAAATTAAAGGTCTTAAAATGGGGAGATTGTCCTGAATTATTCTCTTGGATGGTAAGTAAGTGTAATTGCAAGGGTCCTTTTAAGAGGGCAATAAGAAAGTCAAAGAAGGAAGATGGCAGTGTGATGATGGAAACAGGTGGGGAAAAGTCTATGTGATGCAAGGCTACAAGCCAAGGAATGAGGACAACCTTTAGAATTCAGTGGGAGCAAGAAAATGAATTCTCTCCAAAGCCTCCAGAAGGAGCCAGCCCTACTGGCAGCTTGTCTGTAGTCCTGTAAGATTCATTTCACACTTCTGACCTCCAGACCTGTAAAGAATAAATTGGTATTGTTTCAAGCCACTAGGTTTTGGGTAATTTGTTACAGCAGCAATAGGAAACTAATACAAGACCCAAAATGCCAGTAAAGCCAAGATTGAGAAATTCTAGTACTGAATATCATATACATATTAAAAATTACACCAAACCATCTTATTTGATGGATTCCTACATATTTACCTAATGTTGAAAATCATGCCTGGGATTGAAACATACCAACACTCAAACTATAGTAACCTGTTCATATTTTCTGTTTCTTCCTGGTTCAGTCTTGGGAGGTTGTACCTTGCTAAGAATTTGTCCATTTCTTCTAGGTCATCCACTTTTTTGGCATATAGTTGCTCTTAGTAATCTCTAATGATCCTTTGTATTTCTGTTTTGGCTATAACTTCTTTTTCATTTCTGATTTTATTGATTTGGGCCTTCTCCTCTTTTTTCTTGATGAGTCTGGCTAAAGGCTTATCAATTTTGTTTATCTGTTCAAAGAGCCAGCTTTCAGTTTCATTGATCATTTCTATTGTTTTTTTAGTCTCTATTTCATTTATTTATGCTTTGATCTTTCTTTCCTTCTACCAACTTTGGGTTTTGTTCATTATTCTTTCTCAGGTTGCTTTAGGTGTAAGGTTAAGTTGTTTATTTGAGATTTTTCTTATTTTCTGAGGTAAGCTGGTATCGCTATAAACTTCTCTCAGAATTGCTTTTGTTGCATCACATAGGTTTTGGATCATTGTATTTTCTTTTTGATTTGTCTCTAGGTATTTTTTTATTTCTTTTTTGGTTTCTTCAATGATCCATTAGGATTTTTGCATCCATGTTCATCAGTAATATTGGCCTGTAATTTTCTTTTTCTGTGATATCTTTTTCTGATCTTGCTATCAAGATGATGGTGGCCTCATAAAATGAGTTCAGAAGTATTCC